>NW_021166791.1:0-33921 GCF_900634415.1 Cottoperca gobio | reverse complement strand
GATGCTACGTCGCGGAGGATGAGGATGGCCAGTGCACTAATCCTGCCGCCATTTTCTGGCGACAGGATTCAAACCCTGACTGCCTAACCCAGCCCGTGCCCCGAGTCCTTCCAGCGGTGGTGGGTTTTGTCTCTCTGGTGCCCTTGGGATGCCAAACTTTCTTTTAATGTTTCTCTCCATTCCAATTTTTTAATTCAAACATGAAATCTAGCCCTGACCTTTGACCTTTCCTAAGCCTAACCTTAGGTCTAACCGTGGCTCTAACCCAAAACCCAGCTCCTACCTGTGGTCCACGAATAAGCACAGGAGGGGAATATACTATGGTGGGAGGAGTCATACACTCTATATAAAGGCAGCAGCCTCTCTCTCTGCCTCATTTCACACGCAGCTGCTAAGCCAGACAGAGCTAAAATATAGCAGCTGCCACCTATCCGGGACTTACCGGAAGTGAGACGTAAGACTCGAAACCCTCGAGCTGGACTCACACAGCTGTGTTACAACATACACAGCTGTCAGACATCCAAACCTTCGGAGTCACTCGAACAAGCCAGCCTGATGAAGGCCAATTTAGGCCGAAACGTTGCGGGCAATCGAGCTTGTTCATTTACATGTGTGTATATATATATATCAAATAATACAGTGTGAGATAGAAAAGGAAAATATGAGAGATACTTACCATGTCGAGGCCAGGGCCCAACAATTTAACCCAAAACAGGGAATAGATGGACGGAGAGCATACATAAATAACACGAAGGTCATGACGACTTCATGAATTCCAATGTCGTTGTGAGGTATCCCGGGGGCCCGGGGAGATGATACTTACCGTAGCGGAGGATGAGGATGGCCAGTGCACTAATCCTGCCGCCATTTTCTGGCGACAGGATTCAAACCCTGACTGCCTAACCCAGCCCGTGCCCCGAGTCCTTCCAGCGGTGGTGGGTTTTGTCTCTCTGGTGCCCTTGGGATGCCAAACTTTCTTTTAATGTTTCTCTCCATTCCAATTTTTTAATTCAAACATGAAATCTAGCCCTGACCTTTGACCTTTCCTAAGCCTAACCTTAGGTCTAACCGTGGCTCTAACCCAAAACCCAGCTCCTACCTGTGGTCCACGAATAAGCACAGGAGGGGAATATACTATGGTGGGAGGAGTCATACACTCTATATAAAGGCAGCAGCCTCTCTCTCTGCCTCATTTCACACGCAGCTGCTAAGCCAGACAGAGCTAAAATATAGCAGCTGCCACCTATCCGGGACTTACCGGAAGTGAGACGTAAGACTCGAAACCCTCGAGCTGGACTCACACAGCTGTGTTACAACATACACAGCTGTCAGACATCCAAACCTTCGGAGTCACTCGAACAAGCCAGCCTGATGAAGGCCAATTTAGGCCGAAACGTTGCGGGCAATCGAGCTTGTTCATTTACATGTGTGTATATATATATATCAAATAATACAGTGTGAGATAGAAAAGGAAAATATGAGAGATACTTACCATGTCGAGGCCAGGGCCCAACAATTTAACCCAAAACAGGGAATAGATGGACGGAGAGCATACATAAATAACACGAAGGTCATGACGACTTCATGAATTCCAATGTCGTTGTGAGGTATCCCGGGGGCCCGGGGAGATGATACTTACCGTAGCGGAGGATGAGGATGGCCAGTGCACTAATCCTGCCGCCATTTTCTGGCGACAGGATTCAAACCCTGACTGCCTAACCCAGCCCGTGCCCCGAGTCCTTCCAGCGGTGGTGGGTTTTGTCTCTCTGGTGCCCTTGGGATGCCAAACTTTCTTTTAATGTTTCTCTCCATTCCAATTTTTTAATTCAAACATGAAATCTAGCCCTGACCTTTGACCTTTCCTAAGCCTAACCTTAGGTCTAACCGTGGCTCTAACCCAAAACCCAGCTCCTACCTGTGGTCCACGAATAAGCACAGGAGGGGAATATACTATGGTGGGAGGAGTCATACACTCTATATAAAGGCAGCAGCCTCTCTCTCTGCCTCATTTCACACGCAGCTGCTAAGCCAGACAGAGCTAAAATATAGCAGCTGCCACCTATCCGGGACTTACCGGAAGTGAGACGTAAGACTCGAAACCCTCGAGCTGGACTCACACAGCTGTGTTACAACATACACAGCTGTCAGACATCCAAACCTTCGGAGTCACTCGAACAAGCCAGCCTGATGAAGGCCAATTTAGGCCGAAACGTTGCGGGCAATCGAGCTTGTTCATTTACATGTGTGTATATATATATATCAAATAATACAGTGTGAGATAGAAAAGGAAAATATGAGAGATACTTACCATGTCGAGGCCAGGGCCCAACAATTTAACCCAAAACAGGGAATAGATGGACGGAGAGCATACATAAATAACACGAAGGTCATGACGACTTCATGAATTCCAATGTCGTTGTGAGGTATCCCGGGGGCCCGGGGAGATGATACTTACCGTAGCGGAGGATGAGGATGGCCAGTGCACTAATCCTGCCGCCATTTTCTGGCGACAGGATTCAAACCCTGACTGCCTAACCCAGCCCGTGCCCCGAGTCCTTCCAGCGGTGGTGGGTTTTGTCTCTCTGGTGCCCTTGGGATGCCAAACTTTCTTTTAATGTTTCTCTCCATTCCAATTTTTTAATTCAAACATGAAATCTAGCCCTGACCTTTGACCTTTCCTAAGCCTAACCTTAGGTCTAACCGTGGCTCTAACCCAAAACCCAGCTCCTACCTGTGGTCCACGAATAAGCACAGGAGGGGAATATACTATGGTGGGAGGAGTCATACACTCTATATAAAGGCAGCAGCCTCTCTCTCTGCCTCATTTCACACGCAGCTGCTAAGCCAGACAGAGCTAAAATATAGCAGCTGCCACCTATCCGGGACTTACCGGAAGTGAGACGTAAGACTCGAAACCCTCGAGCTGGACTCACACAGCTGTGTTACAACATACACAGCTGTCAGACATCCAAACCTTCGGAGTCACTCGAACAAGCCAGCCTGATGAAGGCCAATTTAGGCCGAAACGTTGCGGGCAATCGAGCTTGTTCATTTACATGTGTGTATATATATATATCAAATAATACAGTGTGAGATAGAAAAGGAAAATATGAGAGATACTTACCATGTCGAGGCCAGGGCCCAACAATTTAACCCAAAACAGGGAATAGATGGACGGAGAGCATACATAAATAACACGAAGGTCATGACGACTTCATGAATTCCAATGTCGTTGTGAGGTATCCCGGGGGCCCGGGGAGATGATACTTACCGTAGCGGAGGATGAGGATGGCCAGTGCACTAATCCTGCCGCCATTTTCTGGCGACAGGATTCAAACCCTGACTGCCTAACCCAGCCCGTGCCCCGAGTCCTTCCAGCGGTGGTGGGTTTTGTCTCTCTGGTGCCCTTGGGATGCCAAACTTTCTTTTAATGTTTCTCTCCATTCCAATTTTTTAATTCAAACATGAAATCTAGCCCTGACCTTTGACCTTTCCTAAGCCTAACCTTAGGTCTAACCGTGGCTCTAACCCAAAACCCAGCTCCTACCTGTGGTCCACGAATAAGCACAGGAGGGGAATATACTATGGTGGGAGGAGTCATACACTCTATATAAAGGCAGCAGCCTCTCTCTCTGCCTCATTTCACACGCAGCTGCTAAGCCAGACAGAGCTAAAATATAGCAGCTGCCACCTATCCGGGACTTACCGGAAGTGAGACGTAAGACTCGAAACCCTCGAGCTGGACTCACACAGCTGTGTTACAACATACACAGCTGTCAGACATCCAAACCTTCGGAGTCACTCGAACAAGCCAGCCTGATGAAGGCCAATTTAGGCCGAAACGTTGCGGGCAATCGAGCTTGTTCATTTACATGTGTGTATATATATATATCAAATAATACAGTGTGAGATAGAAAAGGAAAATATGAGAGATACTTACCATGTCGAGGCCAGGGCCCAACAATTTAACCCAAAACAGGGAATAGATGGACGGAGAGCATACATAAATAACACGAAGGTCATGACGACTTCATGAATTCCAATGTCGTTGTGAGGTATCCCGGGGGCCCGGGGAGATGATACTTACCGTAGCGGAGGATGAGGATGGCCAGTGCACTAATCCTGCCGCCATTTTCTGGCGACAGGATTCAAACCCTGACTGCCTAACCCAGCCCGTGCCCCGAGTCCTTCCAGCGGTGGTGGGTTTTGTCTCTCTGGTGCCCTTGGGATGCCAAACTTTCTTTTAATGTTTCTCTCCATTCCAATTTTTTAATTCAAACATGAAATCTAGCCCTGACCTTTGACCTTTCCTAAGCCTAACCTTAGGTCTAACCGTGGCTCTAACCCAAAACCCAGCTCCTACCTGTGGTCCACGAATAAGCACAGGAGGGGAATATACTATGGTGGGAGGAGTCATACACTCTATATAAAGGCAGCAGCCTCTCTCTCTGCCTCATTTCACACGCAGCTGCTAAGCCAGACAGAGCTAAAATATAGCAGCTGCCACCTATCCGGGACTTACCGGAAGTGAGACGTAAGACTCGAAACCCTCGAGCTGGACTCACACAGCTGTGTTACAACATACACAGCTGTCAGACATCCAAACCTTCGGAGTCACTCGAACAAGCCAGCCTGATGAAGGCCAATTTAGGCCGAAACGTTGCGGGCAATCGAGCTTGTTCATTTACATGTGTGTATATATATATATCAAATAATACAGTGTGAGATAGAAAAGGAAAATATGAGAGATACTTACCATGTCGAGGCCAGGGCCCAACAATTTAACCCAAAACAGGGAATAGATGGACGGAGAGCATACATAAATAACACGAAGGTCATGACGACTTCATGAATTCCAATGTCGTTGTGAGGTATCCCGGGGGCCCGGGGAGATGATACTTACCGTAGCGGAGGATGAGGATGGCCAGTGCACTAATCCTGCCGCCATTTTCTGGCGACAGGATTCAAACCCTGACTGCCTAACCCAGCCCGTGCCCCGAGTCCTTCCAGCGGTGGTGGGTTTTGTCTCTCTGGTGCCCTTGGGATGCCAAACTTTCTTTTAATGTTTCTCTCCATTCCAATTTTTTAATTCAAACATGAAATCTAGCCCTGACCTTTGACCTTTCCTAAGCCTAACCTTAGGTCTAACCGTGGCTCTAACCCAAAACCCAGCTCCTACCTGTGGTCCACGAATAAGCACAGGAGGGGAATATACTATGGTGGGAGGAGTCATACACTCTATATAAAGGCAGCAGCCTCTCTCTCTGCCTCATTTCACACGCAGCTGCTAAGCCAGACAGAGCTAAAATATAGCAGCTGCCACCTATCCGGGACTTACCGGAAGTGAGACGTAAGACTCGAAACCCTCGAGCTGGACTCACACAGCTGTGTTACAACATACACAGCTGTCAGACATCCAAACCTTCGGAGTCACTCGAACAAGCCAGCCTGATGAAGGCCAATTTAGGCCGAAACGTTGCGGGCAATCGAGCTTGTTCATTTACATGTGTGTATATATATATATCAAATAATACAGTGTGAGATAGAAAAGGAAAATATGAGAGATACTTACCATGTCGAGGCCAGGGCCCAACAATTTAACCCAAAACAGGGAATAGATGGACGGAGAGCATACATAAATAACACGAAGGTCATGACGACTTCATGAATTCCAATGTCGTTGTGAGGTATCCCGGGGGCCCGGGGAGATGATACTTACCGTAGCGGAGGATGAGGATGGCCAGTGCACTAATCCTGCCGCCATTTTCTGGCGACAGGATTCAAACCCTGACTGCCTAACCCAGCCCGTGCCCCGAGTCCTTCCAGCGGTGGTGGGTTTTGTCTCTCTGGTGCCCTTGGGATGCCAAACTTTCTTTTAATGTTTCTCTCCATTCCAATTTTTTAATTCAAACATGAAATCTAGCCCTGACCTTTGACCTTTCCTAAGCCTAACCTTAGGTCTAACCGTGGCTCTAACCCAAAACCCAGCTCCTACCTGTGGTCCACGAATAAGCACAGGAGGGGAATATACTATGGTGGGAGGAGTCATACACTCTATATAAAGGCAGCAGCCTCTCTCTCTGCCTCATTTCACACGCAGCTGCTAAGCCAGACAGAGCTAAAATATAGCAGCTGCCACCTATCCGGGACTTACCGGAAGTGAGACGTAAGACTCGAAACCCTCGAGCTGGACTCACACAGCTGTGTTACAACATACACAGCTGTCAGACATCCAAACCTTCGGAGTCACTCGAACAAGCCAGCCTGATGAAGGCCAATTTAGGCCGAAACGTTGCGGGCAATCGAGCTTGTTCATTTACATGTGTGTATATATATATATCAAATAATACAGTGTGAGATAGAAAAGGAAAATATGAGAGATACTTACCATGTCGAGGCCAGGGCCCAACAATTTAACCCAAAACAGGGAATAGATGGACGGAGAGCATACATAAATAACACGAAGGTCATGACGACTTCATGAATTCCAATGTCGTTGTGAGGTATCCCGGGGGCCCGGGGAGATGATACTTACCGTAGCGGAGGATGAGGATGGCCAGTGCACTAATCCTGCCGCCATTTTCTGGCGACAGGATTCAAACCCTGACTGCCTAACCCAGCCCGTGCCCCGAGTCCTTCCAGCGGTGGTGGGTTTTGTCTCTCTGGTGCCCTTGGGATGCCAAACTTTCTTTTAATGTTTCTCTCCATTCCAATTTTTTAATTCAAACATGAAATCTAGCCCTGACCTTTGACCTTTCCTAAGCCTAACCTTAGGTCTAACCGTGGCTCTAACCCAAAACCCAGCTCCTACCTGTGGTCCACGAATAAGCACAGGAGGGGAATATACTATGGTGGGAGGAGTCATACACTCTATATAAAGGCAGCAGCCTCTCTCTCTGCCTCATTTCACACGCAGCTGCTAAGCCAGACAGAGCTAAAATATAGCAGCTGCCACCTATCCGGGACTTACCGGAAGTGAGACGTAAGACTCGAAACCCTCGAGCTGGACTCACACAGCTGTGTTACAACATACACAGCTGTCAGACATCCAAACCTTCGGAGTCACTCGAACAAGCCAGCCTGATGAAGGCCAATTTAGGCCGAAACGTTGCGGGCAATCGAGCTTGTTCATTTACATGTGTGTATATATATATATCAAATAATACAGTGTGAGATAGAAAAGGAAAATATGAGAGATACTTACCATGTCGAGGCCAGGGCCCAACAATTTAACCCAAAACAGGGAATAGATGGACGGAGAGCATACATAAATAACACGAAGGTCATGACGACTTCATGAATTCCAATGTCGTTGTGAGGTATCCCGGGGGCCCGGGGAGATGATACTTACCGTAGCGGAGGATGAGGATGGCCAGTGCACTAATCCTGCCGCCATTTTCTGGCGACAGGATTCAAACCCTGACTGCCTAACCCAGCCCGTGCCCCGAGTCCTTCCAGCGGTGGTGGGTTTTGTCTCTCTGGTGCCCTTGGGATGCCAAACTTTCTTTTAATGTTTCTCTCCATTCCAATTTTTTAATTCAAACATGAAATCTAGCCCTGACCTTTGACCTTTCCTAAGCCTAACCTTAGGTCTAACCGTGGCTCTAACCCAAAACCCAGCTCCTACCTGTGGTCCACGAATAAGCACAGGAGGGGAATATACTATGGTGGGAGGAGTCATACACTCTATATAAAGGCAGCAGCCTCTCTCTCTGCCTCATTTCACACGCAGCTGCTAAGCCAGACAGAGCTAAAATATAGCAGCTGCCACCTATCCGGGACTTACCGGAAGTGAGACGTAAGACTCGAAACCCTCGAGCTGGACTCACACAGCTGTGTTACAACATACACAGCTGTCAGACATCCAAACCTTCGGAGTCACTCGAACAAGCCAGCCTGATGAAGGCCAATTTAGGCCGAAACGTTGCGGGCAATCGAGCTTGTTCATTTACATGTGTGTATATATATATATCAAATAATACAGTGTGAGATAGAAAAGGAAAATATGAGAGATACTTACCATGTCGAGGCCAGGGCCCAACAATTTAACCCAAAACAGGGAATAGATGGACGGAGAGCATACATAAATAACACGAAGGTCATGACGACTTCATGAATTCCAATGTCGTTGTGAGGTATCCCGGGGGCCCGGGGAGATGATACTTACCGTAGCGGAGGATGAGGATGGCCAGTGCACTAATCCTGCCGCCATTTTCTGGCGACAGGATTCAAACCCTGACTGCCTAACCCAGCCCGTGCCCCGAGTCCTTCCAGCGGTGGTGGGTTTTGTCTCTCTGGTGCCCTTGGGATGCCAAACTTTCTTTTAATGTTTCTCTCCATTCCAATTTTTTAATTCAAACATGAAATCTAGCCCTGACCTTTGACCTTTCCTAAGCCTAACCTTAGGTCTAACCGTGGCTCTAACCCAAAACCCAGCTCCTACCTGTGGTCCACGAATAAGCACAGGAGGGGAATATACTATGGTGGGAGGAGTCATACACTCTATATAAAGGCAGCAGCCTCTCTCTCTGCCTCATTTCACACGCAGCTGCTAAGCCAGACAGAGCTAAAACATAGCAGCTGCCACCTATCCGGGACTTACCGGAAGTGAGACGTAAGACTCGAAACCCTCGAGCTGGACTCACACAGCTGTGTTACAACATACACAGCTGTCAGACATCCAAACCTTCGGAGTCACTCGAACAAGCCAGCCTGATGAAGGCCAATTTAGGCCGAAACGTTGCGGGCAATCGAGCTTGTTCATTTACATGTGTGTATATATATATATCAAATAATACAGTGTGAGATAGAAAAGGAAAATATGAGAGATACTTACCATGTCGAGGCCAGGGCCCAACAATTTAACCCAAAACAGGGAATAGATGGACGGAGAGCATACATAAATAACACGAAGGTCATGACGACTTCATGAATTCCAATGTCGTTGTGAGGTATCCCGGGGGCCCGGGGAGATGATACTTACCGTAGCGGAGGATGAGGATGGCCAGTGCACTAATCCTGCCGCCATTTTCTGGCGACAGGATTCAAACCCTGACTGCCTAACCCAGCCCGTGCCCCGAGTCCTTCCAGCGGTGGTGGGTTTTGTCTCTCTGGTGCCCTTGGGATGCCAAACTTTCTTTTAATGTTTCTCTCCATTCCAATTTTTTAATTCAAACATGAAATCTAGCCCTGACCTTTGACCTTTCCTAAGCCTAACCTTAGGTCTAACCGTGGCTCTAACCCAAAACCCAGCTCCTACCTGTGGTCCACGAATAAGCACAGGAGGGGAATATACTATGGTGGGAGGAGTCATACACTCTATATAAAGGCAGCAGCCTCTCTCTCTGCCTCATTTCACACGCAGCTGCTAAGCCAGACAGAGCTAAAACATAGCAGCTGCCACCTATCCGGGACTTACCGGAAGTGAGACGTAAGACTCGAAACCCTCGAGCTGGACTCACACAGCTGTGTTACAACATACACAGCTGTCAGACATCCAAACCTTCGGAGTCACTCGAACAAGCCAGCCTGATGAAGGCCAATTTAGGCCGAAACGTTGCGGGCAATCGAGCTTGTTCATTTACATGTGTGTATATATATATATCAAATAATACAGTGTGAGATAGAAAAGGAAAATATGAGAGATACTTACCATGTCGAGGCCAGGGCCCAACAATTTAACCCAAAACAGGGAATAGATGGACGGAGAGCATACATAAATAACACGAAGGTCATGACGACTTCATGAATTCCAATGTCGTTGTGAGGTATCCCGGGGGCCCGGGGAGATGATACTTACCGTAGCGGAGGATGAGGATGGCCAGTGCACTAATCCTGCCGCCATTTTCTGGCGACAGGATTCAAACCCTGACTGCCTAACCCAGCCCGTGCCCCGAGTCCTTCCAGCGGTGGTGGGTTTTGTCTCTCTGGTGCCCTTGGGATGCCAAACTTTCTTTTAATGTTTCTCTCCATTCCAATTTTTTAATTCAAACATGAAATCTAGCCCTGACCTTTGACCTTTCCTAAGCCTAACCTTAGGTCTAACCGTGGCTCTAACCCAAAACCCAGCTCCTACCTGTGGTCCACGAATAAGCACAGGAGGGGAATATACTATGGTGGGAGGAGTCATACACTCTATATAAAGGCAGCAGCCTCTCTCTCTGCCTCATTTCACACGCAGCTGCTAAGCCAGACAGAGCTAAAACATAGCAGCTGCCACCTATCCGGGACTTACCGGAAGTGAGACGTAAGACTCGAAACCCTCGAGCTGGACTCACACAGCTGTGTTACAACATACACAGCTGTCAGACATCCAAACCTTCGGAGTCACTCGAACAAGCCAGCCTGATGAAGGCCAATTTAGGCCGAAACGTTGCGGGCAATCGAGCTTGTTCATTTACATGTGTGTATATATATATATCAAATAATACAGTGTGAGATAGAAAAGGAAAATATGAGAGATACTTACCATGTCGAGGCCAGGGCCCAACAATTTAACCCAAAACAGGGAATAGATGGACGGAGAGCATACATAAATAACACGAAGGTCATGACGACTTCATGAATTCCAATGTCGTTGTGAGGTATCCCGGGGGCCCGGGGAGATGATACTTACCGTAGCGGAGGATGAGGATGGCCAGTGCACTAATCCTGCCGCCATTTTCTGGCGACAGGATTCAAACCCTGACTGCCTAACCCAGCCCGTGCCCCGAGTCCTTCCAGCGGTGGTGGGTTTTGTCTCTCTGGTGCCCTTGGGATGCCAAACTTTCTTTTAATGTTTCTCTCCATTCCAATTTTTTAATTCAAACATGAAATCTAGCCCTGACCTTTGACCTTTCCTAAGCCTAACCTTAGGTCTAACCGTGGCTCTAACCCAAAACCCAGCTCCTACCTGTGGTCCACGAATAAGCACAGGAGGGGAATATACTATGGTGGGAGGAGTCATACACTCTATATAAAGGCAGCAGCCTCTCTCTCTGCCTCATTTCACACGCAGCTGCTAAGCCAGACAGAGCTAAAACATAGCAGCTGCCACCTATCCGGGACTTACCGGAAGTGAGACGTAAGACTCGAAACCCTCGAGCTGGACTCACACAGCTGTGTTACAACATACACAGCTGTCAGACATCCAAACCTTCGGAGTCACTCGAACAAGCCAGCCTGATGAAGGCCAATTTAGGCCGAAACGTTGCGGGCAATCGAGCTTGTTCATTTACATGTGTGTATATATATATATCAAATAATACAGTGTGAGATAGAAAAGGAAAATATGAGAGATACTTACCATGTCGAGGCCAGGGCCCAACAATTTAACCCAAAACAGGGAATAGATGGACGGAGAGCATACATAAATAACACGAAGGTCATGACGACTTCATGAATTCCAATGTCGTTGTGAGGTATCCCGGGGGCCCGGGGAGATGATACTTACCGTAGCGGAGGATGAGGATGGCCAGTGCACTAATCCTGCCGCCATTTTCTGGCGACAGGATTCAAACCCTGACTGCCTAACCCAGCCCGTGCCCCGAGTCCTTCCAGCGGTGGTGGGTTTTGTCTCTCTGGTGCCCTTGGGATGCCAAACTTTCTTTTAATGTTTCTCTCCATTCCAATTTTTTAATTCAAACATGAAATCTAGCCCTGACCTTTGACCTTTCCTAAGCCTAACCTTAGGTCTAACCGTGGCTCTAACCCAAAACCCAGCTCCTACCTGTGGTCCACGAATAAGCACAGGAGGGGAATATACTATGGTGGGAGGAGTCATACACTCTATATAAAGGCAGCAGCCTCTCTCTCTGCCTCATTTCACACGCAGCTGCTAAGCCAGACAGAGCTAAAACATAGCAGCTGCCACCTATCCGGGACTTACCGGAAGTGAGACGTAAGACTCGAAACCCTCGAGCTGGACTCACACAGCTGTGTTACAACATACACAGCTGTCAGACATCCAAACCTTCGGAGTCACTCGAACAAGCCAGCCTGATGAAGGCCAATTTAGGCCGAAACGTTGCGGGCAATCGAGCTTGTTCATTTACATGTGTGTATATATATATATCAAATAATACAGTGTGAGATAGAAAAGGAAAATATGAGAGATACTTACCATGTCGAGGCCAGGGCCCAACAATTTAACCCAAAACAGGGAATAGATGGACGGAGAGCATACATAAATAACACGAAGGTCATGACGACTTCATGAATTCCAATGTCGTTGTGAGGTATCCCGGGGGCCCGGGGAGATGATACTTACCGTAGCGGAGGATGAGGATGGCCAGTGCACTAATCCTGCCGCCATTTTCTGGCGACAGGATTCAAACCCTGACTGCCTAACCCAGCCCGTGCCCCGAGTCCTTCCAGCGGTGGTGGGTTTTGTCTCTCTGGTGCCCTTGGGATGCCAAACTTTCTTTTAATGTTTCTCTCCATTCCAATTTTTTAATTCAAACATGAAATCTAGCCCTGACCTTTGACCTTTCCTAAGCCTAACCTTAGGTCTAACCGTGGCTCTAACCCAAAACCCAGCTCCTACCTGTGGTCCACGAATAAGCACAGGAGGGGAATATACTATGGTGGGAGGAGTCATACACTCTATATAAAGGCAGCAGCCTCTCTCTCTGCCTCATTTCACACGCAGCTGCTAAGCCAGACAGAGCTAAAACATAGCAGCTGCCACCTATCCGGGACTTACCGGAAGTGAGACGTAAGACTCGAAACCCTCGAGCTGGACTCACACAGCTGTGTTACAACATACACAGCTGTCAGACATCCAAACCTTCGGAGTCACTCGAACAAGCCAGCCTGATGAAGGCCAATTTAGGCCGAAACGTTGCGGGCAATCGAGCTTGTTCATTTACATGTGTGTATATATATATATCAAATAATACAGTGTGAGATAGAAAAGGAAAATATGAGAGATACTTACCATGTCGAGGCCAGGGCCCAACAATTTAACCCAAAACAGGGAATAGATGGACGGAGAGCATACATAAATAACACGAAGGTCATGACGACTTCATGAATTCCAATGTCGTTGTGAGGTATCCCGGGGGCCCGGGGAGATGATACTTACCGTAGCGGAGGATGAGGATGGCCAGTGCACTAATCCTGCCGCCATTTTCTGGCGACAGGATTCAAACCCTGACTGCCTAACCCTAACCCCCTAACCCTAACCCTAACCCCTAACCCTAACCCCTAACCCTAACCCTAACCCTAATTGATGGGTAAGTTTCGTTTGCCTCGACATATCCTATAGTTGTGCGGTGTATGGAACATGGGATTTTGTTGTTTAAAAATATTGATTAGTCAAGTAAATAGATTAATATTACTTAATATTAATATTAATTACTTAATGTTTATTCCTCTTTCTACCAAGATTATTTATCCTTTATAATATATAATATGTGTCTAATTAATATCTTCATTTTCTGTCGATCTTGACTAATCATCCTGGCTTGACCTTGACCTTGAGACCAGGAACTTGAAACTCCAGAACCACAAGCCTGTACTCACTAGATTCAAGTAACCTAACGGTGATAACAATGAATCTTAGTGACCAGGTGGTAAGTATGCTTTCAATACTTATAATATATTTGATCTGATTTATCTTTTATAATATTGTTTATATCCAACTCAATACCAAAATCCGACTTTGAAAGCATAAATCTATACTTACCTCAACAATATTTACGAGATTCAAATTCCGTATACGTATCAATACGAGTGTTAGGATGATACCTCAAACACCAACTGAAAACTAATAAACGTCCATCAAAACCGGAAAATACCGGGAATCAATTGGCTACGGGACACACTGCGAGGGTTTGATCAACCTCAGCAGGGGGCCTCCCACAGATGAGGGTGTCTTATGATAAATGGCCGAAACATCCGGTGATTCTGTGGTCCATAACTGAAGAAGTGTACCCACAACACAAAGTCCACATAAATGTTATATGATGTATATTTTTAATATATGTTATATAATACCAAAATACAATATCAGAAATGAAACACCCAATAATGAGTATGATCCTCAACCTCTCATTCTCTCAATCTCAGAAATGAAACCACAGAATAAAACTTCAAAGATTGAAAGAAAATCCCCTTTAATGACACCTCTGCTGTCCCTGGATTAGCTCCTTGGACAGCGATCGGAACATAAAATTCAAAATGATCCCCTGAAAGAATACAATTTCATACAATCTCAGAAATGAAATGTCCTATAATGAATATGATCCTCATTCTCTCAATTTCAGAAATGAAACTACAGAATACAACTTCAAAGATTGAAAAAAAATCTCCTTTAATGACACCTCTGCTGTCCCTGGATTAGCACCTTGGACAGCGATCGGAACATAAAATTCAAAATGATCCCCTGAAAGAATTCAATTTCATACAATCTCAGAAAGAACTTTCCTATAATGAATATGATCCTCATTCTCTTAATTTCAGAAGTGAAACTACAGAATAAAACTTCAAAGCTTAAAAGAGAATCTCCTTTAATAACACCTCTGCTGTCCCTGGATTAGCACCTTGGACAGCGATCGGAACATAAAATTCAAAATGATCCCCTGAAAGAATACAATTTCACACAATCTCAGAAATGAAATATCCTATAATGAATATGATCCTCATTCTCTCAATTTCAGAAATGAAACTACAGAATACAACTCCAAAGATTAAGTTATCAACCTTTTAGGAGAATACAATGTCAAATAAATAAACCCAATAAGGGACCGTATATGACAAATAACTCAACGGTATGACCTGGTCTTTGAACCTACGGAAGCACCTGCCGTGGTCAGCTTGGCTGCCGCGAAGATAACTCTGCTGCAGGTGTTTAACTTTGTGGGTACTGACGGGTAACCGAACATCAAAACGCTAATAAATATTCGATGTCACTATTCAAAGCCCATTCAGGACAAACTTCATGACACAAAAATCAAATGACGTAACCATATCCTATCCCTTTTGGTGAGCACGTACTGTGGTCAGCTTGGCTGCTACAAAGAGTTTTCTCTGTTGTTTAGTGTCTACCTATGAGGTACGGACTGGTAATCAAATTGAATATAGCACCATCCTTTACAACTTAAGACCTAAATAACAACGATAAGTAATTAAAGAGAAGAGTAATGTCACAGAGTAATCCCAGATGGAATACTAACTATATGACAGGAACTAACAGGCATAGGATATTGGAACACGGGCTGCAGATTAACTTGCGTCGGCCAGTGCATTGCCTTTAACTCCCTATTCAAACCGCCCAGTCGTTGGACGAAGCGGGGGGTGTTATCGATTTATAATATCCTAACCCTAACCCTAACCCTAACCCCTAACCTACCCTAACCCTAACCCCTAACCCTAACCCTAACCCTAACCCGGGGGGTGTTATCGATTTATAATATCCTAACCCTAACCCTAACCCTAACCCTAACCTCCTCCCCTCCCCTGGTGGCCCGTGTCCACACACCCCCTAACGTTTTTTTTCTTTCTCCCCCCCTCTGTTTCTCCTCTGCAGGTAGTGCTGGTTCCTGTTTGGGCTCTGCTGGTCGGCATACTCCGTCGGACGGCACACCAAACAACCACAGGAGGGTATATGATGATGTGGATCCGGAAGGTCAAACAGCCAACACCATAAACCACACTGAACCCTCCTGTGACCAGTCCGGCGGGGCTGTGCTGCTTGGCGGGCCCTCTCTGGGGACCAGTACACCTGCAGTCCTGGACTTCAGCTTCCCCAGGACCCCCTACCCACGCACCCCTCCCCTTCTCCCTCCCTCTCCCCTTCTCCTTCCTTCTCCCCTTCCTCCCCCTTCTTCCCTCCCTAACCATCCTTTTTTTCAGCCATCACCCACTCCCTCCCTTCCATCCCCCTTCACGCCCACCTGCCACGTCGTCAGACCTCACCGGAGAGTACAGGACTGGCTCATCAAAGCCGCCAAGCCAGTCCTGATACTGGGGGATTCCAACATCTCCAGAATCCCTCCCCATAACAACCCCCTCATCCAGCTGGACGGCTACCCAGGGGCTAAAGTGTATCATCTGCTTGAGTTAATAAAGAAATGCAAGCCTAATTTGACTGTCAAGATTGTTGTTTTCTCCATCGGGATCAACAATCGGGATCAGGACCCCAGGCAGACGACTACAAAACAACTCAAGTCACTCTTCAGACATGCTGCCATTGCCTTTCCCCATGCCTCCACACACTTCCCTCTGCTCAACTTTTCACCGCACCTCACCCAAACACAACAGTTAAATCTTACAGTCATAAACAACACATTGAAAAAAGCCCACAACATTCTACCATTAATTCCAGCAGACACATTTTTCACTGATACTGACAACACCACTTGGACCTCAAACACTGCCAAACTCATTTTTGAATCTTGGTGCACACATCTCCAATTGTAGACTCTAAATACTAACACATAACACATATCTTAAGTACTCTGCCTGGTGCCCATGATCCCCCCCTGGTAAGTATTCACCTTACACTCTCATACATTCGCAACACCCATCCACAGATCGGTAGGCCAGTGCAAAAAAATCACAACCCTGAACCCTTAACACTAACCCTTACCCAAAACCTAACCCCGCCAGTGCCATCGATCTGGACTGATTTTACACACACTTACACCCCCTGTACACCAAATCCGGTCATTGGAATCCCCTAGTAACTCTCCAACCCCCTCTTTCTCTTTTCTCCTTTCTCTTCTTTTCTTGCCCCATTTCCTTTCTTACATACATACACTACCATACACACATCCATTTTGTTTGTTTATTGTTTTGAATTTTTTTATATTTCAGCCTGGGGTCAGTCGGTCTCGAACCCGGGTCCCCCATCTCCCAGCCCTGAGCCCCCATCTCCCAGCCCTGAGCCCTATCCATGGAGCTATACATCCGCTGTGAAATTTCAAACACTTCATACATGGATAATTGGCACCTCCCACCTCTACGCAGAGACACACACCAGGTGCCAATTATCCAATCACATCACACACACCTGTCCACATATAAAAACAGCTCAGCCGTGCTGCTCACCACATCCCTCTGAAGAAGCAACTACGTTGCGAAACGTCAGGGTATCCGCTGGACTGTACATGACCGGTACCTCTTTTATATTTTGTTTTAGTGATTATAATTGTTGGTTTTAAACATTGTGTCTTCTTGCTCTGTCTTTTTAAACCTAGTGTTTTAGGCCTTGTGTTTTTAAGCTTTGTGTTTTTAAGCATTTGTGTTTGAGCCTAGTGTTTTTTAAGTCAGTGTTTTTAGGCCCATTGTTTTTATACCAGTGTTTTTTACACAGTAGTTTGGTTCTCTTTTAACCATTGTTTTTAAATTTTTAACAATAAAGATAGCTTTTAATTGTTGGTGTGGGCTCTGCTCTCCTGCTGCTACCTGGAGTACCATATGAACAGAACTTTTAAAATCCAGATTGAAAACTTGGCTTGAGTGCTCCACAGGACAATCCCAACGAACAGAACATCCAGGGATTGTCCCACTATCGGAGGCAACACCAGAATAGGACAACCCGGATCAACCGCAAACCACGAACGTCCGGGCTTGTCCTACACACCTGAGTGACACCGAACACCTGCCTCAGCACAGCGTTGGACTAGGTAAGAGCCCAGTAAATCCAAGGTTAAAATGCTTTTTAACAGGGGCCAGGCTGTGCATTCCAGTGGATTTGGTGAGTATGCACGGCATACACACAGCAACAACACACACAACACAAACACTGCACAGCCACGCACACGTACACCCACCACCAGACATTATAGAAACACCACACATAGATCTACCCTCTCAGACACACACCCAGCACTTAACCATCCACCAGACTCACTCACCAGACACATCAGTAAGCAATATTTCAAGCTCATCCAAGCCATTCACCACAAGCAAGTCACGGATAGGGCTCTAACAACACACACATATCCACCTGGCATGATGAGGCAAGTGAACAGACTCACTTGCTTCATCAAACCATCTACACCCACAGAACACACACATAGTTTAATACACACTAACACAATAAACTGGATGCACTCAAACATGACCATTTTACAGCAACACTACAACAACACCATAGACACACTAAAACATACACCCCGCAACCCCATGGCACTCCAAATTGCCATGGGGTGGGCCAGAAAGAGATATGGCCCCAGGTTGACCGCAGACACCACACACATTGTACACAACATACTCAACATCACTGCACCTCCCACCACCCGCACCCCCGTCCCACCCCCCCTCACTACTAGCCATAGACACACCCCCCTTCCTCCTATCACGGAGGAAGAGTTCCCTCACCTTCCCAAAGCACAGTCCCCGACCAGACTTTCCCTTTTCCAAGGTCCACGAAACGCACCCCCTACCTGCACACCGACCACTCCTATCCCTTCCCCATCCCCTGACCCTGACCCCAACCTTACCCCTGACCTTCACCACTGCCCCTCTCCTGACCCCAACCACCACTCCCCTCCTGACATTTCCCCAGACCCTGACCACTCCGGTGACCGCACCTGCCACTATCCCTCCACTTTTTACTCCTCACAATTCACAGGCACATTGAGCACGAGCAGTCTTACCTCCCCCACTTCTCCTCTTTTCCCTTCTCCTACCCCCCCACCTCCCTCACTCAACTCAGTCAAGTCGCCGGGTGGCACCCGGCGCAGGTTGGTGGTGGCCCGTGTCCACACACCCCCTAACGTTTTTTTTCTTTCTCCCCCCCTCTGCTTCTCCTCTGCAGGTAGTGCTGGTTCCTGTTTGGGCTCTGCTGGTCGGCATACTCCGTCGGACGGCACACCAAACAACCACAGGAGGGTATATGATGATGTGGATCCGGAAGGTCAAACAGCCAACACCATAAACCACACTGAACCCTCCTGTGACCAGTCCGGCGGGGCTGTGCTGCTTGGCGGGCCCTCTCTGGGGACCAGTACACCTGCAGTCCTGGACTTCAGCTTCCCCAGGACCCCCTACCCACGCACCCCTCCCCTTCTCCCTCCCTCTCCCCTTCTCCTTCCTTCTCCCCTTCCTCCCCCTTCTTCCCTCCCTAACCATCCTTTTTTTCAGCCATCACCCACTCCCTCCCTTCCATCCCCCTTCACGCCCACCTGCCACGTCGTCAGACCTCACCGGAGAGTACAGGACTGGCTCATCAAAGCCGCCAAGCCAGTCCTGATACTGGGGGATTCCAACATCTCCAGAATCCCTCCCCATAACAACCCCCTCATCCAGCTGGACGGCTACCCAGGGGCTAAAGTGTATCATCTGCTTGAGTTAATAAAGAAATGCAAGCCTAATTTGACTGTCAAGATTGTTGTTTTCTCCATCGGGATCAACAATCGGGATCAGGACCCCAGGCAGACGACTACAAAACAACTCAAGTCACTCTTCAGACATGCTGCCATTGCCTTTCCCCATGCCTCCACACACTTCCCTCTGCTCAACTTTTCACCGCACCTCACCCAAACACAACAGTTAAATCTTACAGTCATAAACAACACATTGAAAAAAGCCCACAACATTCTACCATTAATTCCAGCAGACACATTTTTCACTGATACTGACAACACCACTTGGACCTCAAACACTGCCAAACTCATTTTTGAATCTTGGTGCACACATCTCCAATTGTAGACTCTAAATACTAACACATAACACATATCTTAAGTACTCTGCCTGGTGCCCATGATCCCCCCCTGGTAAGTATTCACCTTACACTCTCATACATTCGCAACACCCATCCACAGATCGGTAGGCCAGTGCAAAAAAATCACAACCCTGAACCCTTAACACTAACCCTTACCCAAAACCTAACCCTAACCCTGCCTCAGTGGGGGGCAAGGATGGCCAGTGCATCTATCCTGTCGTCGGTTCCCGACGTCAGGATTCAACACTCACTCACCTAACCCAGCCCGTGCCCCGAGTCCCCTATCTGTGGTCGGTCTCGTTTCTCCGAGGACCTCGGGATGCCACACAATTTTTTATGATGCTTTTCCAGTCCAATTTTTAAGTCAATCATGAACTCTAGCCCTGTCCGTGTTCCTATTCTAAACCTAAGTGTAATTATGGCCCTATCAAAACCCAAGACCCAGCCCTAACCTTAAATCCAATCTGTGATAATGGGAGGGATTATACTATGGTGGGAGGAGCCACACGCTATATAAAGGGAGCAGCCCTTCACTCAGCCTCATTCTCTCCAGACTGCTCCACAGTCCACATGCAGCTGCTCAGCAACATATAGCAGCTGCCATGACATCCAAAACTTGGAGTCACACGAACAAGCCAGCCTGATGAAGGCCAACATAGGCCGAAACGTCGCGGGCACACAAGCTTGTTCACCTAATCCTAAAAAAGGAACATATTAATAAAACACAATACTTACCTCACTGGGAAGAAAATAAACCTAATACTTACCCTTATAGTGAGACACATGGCGCTCCAAATATGGCAATCCGTCAAGGCCACGGTCAGGCAATCGAACCCAAAACTGAGGGTCAATTATAGACGGAGAGCATATCAATAACAATCAATACGGACTTCATGAATTCCTAGTTCGTAGTGTTGCATCCCGGGGGCCCACGGAGGAGTGGGCCTGCCTCAGTGGGGGGCAAGGATGGCCAGTGCATCTATCCTGTCGTCGGTTCCCGACGTCAGGATTCAACACTCACTCACCTAACCCAATTTTTTGGACACTACAGTTTTTTTTCAACAATCAAACATTACACAGATTAGACTACTAACTAAGGTTTACTTTAAGGACACAGATACACATGCACTTTTACACAAAGCCAGTTATCATCCAAAACACACATTTAAAGGAATTATTAAATCACAAATTATTAGATTCCACCGCATTTCATCCAAATTATCAGATTTCCATACATCTACACAAATCCTTTTCCGTAGCCTCACAACCAGAGGTTACGGCAAAAGATTCCTCAGAACAATAAAAACCACCACTTTGTCATCTCTCGCTCCTGCTCGCTCTTGTCTTCCAGATATCCAGTTATCATCTCCAGTTTCCGGCATGACGTGGCCTCCACCTCCTACTTCCTCAAAATCCCTGTCTTCCCCCTCCCCCCACCCCCCCCTACCCGAACCAGGGTCTGTATCCTAATCCTAACCCCCCACCCACCACGCCTAATCCTAATTCTTACCCCTACCCAGGAGTTGGAGGCCATCCCAGTCGGCTGATCATCCACCCATCTACACTACTACAACCTCATCCCACCCCCACGGATCCCCAGCAGATTATTCCATTTGTTTCCCCCTGAGATGGCCTCCACATTTCTTTAATCTTTATTTTCTATTTTCTTATCATGTCATATGTTTTTTTATATATATATGTGCATGCCATTGCGTATTTATTTATTATTAATTGTATTTATTTATATTTTTTTGTTTATTTATTAGCACTTAATAATCTTTTGATTTTCATGGACCAACATTTACTATTTAATTTCTTGTTATTTCAATTTTGCATGGTTTTAGCATGTTTTTATTAGCACTTATTTTATACTACCTTTTTACCGTGTTTATTCTGCATTATATTTCCCTGTCTTTTATCATTAAATCGTTTTGCAGGTCTATTGGATCTCAATTGATTACATTATTTATTCTCTTGCTTGCTTCTATTTACAATTATTTGATATGGCATTGTATTTACTTATTTATTTGTCGCATGTCCATTTTGCATGTTTATTTAGATTTGTTCAATTGCCACTTTTATGGCGTGTTTTGTGGCCTTCTTTGCTCTGGCCAGGCTTCTTGCTCTTCTTTCCTTTTTTTCCCTTTTTTTCTTTTTTGGTTTTCAGAGCTTGATTGAACAAACCTGGGCTGTCTTTCTACCCTTGTGGCATTCTGTTGTAGGTGAATCTCTGTCCCTTGTATGTGAATGCAAACAGGTCCTGTACTTCAGGATCCAATGGTAAACAAAAGAAAGCGTTTGCCAAGTCTATTACAGTGAAGTACTTGTGTTTAGGGTTCAGATTTTGTAGCGCCACATAGGGGTCTGGTACAGGGATGTGTTGTGAAACTGTGGCTGAATTGATTCTTCTTAGATGATGAACCATTCTCCAGCCTTTGTTGCCTGCTTTCAGGACTGGCAAAATAGGAGTGTTCCAGGTGGAGTTTGAGGGTCTGATTACTCCTGCACCTAGAAGTCCGGCGATTGTTGCTCCTATGCCTTCAATCTGTTCCTCCTTGAGGTTGTACTGAGGAAACCAACATGACATCTGTCCAGGTCTCAGAGTGACTGAGACCTGATGATTAGGTACATAACCTACATCATAGTCTCCAGTAGCCCACAGATAGTGTGGTATTGTCTTTAGGGTGTCTTCGGTGTCAGGATGGTTAGTGTGTTCTCTCCCATGATCCCTTTCCAGTTCGTGTTGTTCCAAGATGGCAACATCCATACTGTGATGAGTGATTTTCCACATGGTCTCGTCATCAGATTTCCATATACGGGCAATGTTGGTAGGGAGCCAGTTCATTGTTCTGGCTTTTTTGACCATGGGACCTAAAGATCTTGCTTTAGCTCCTACTGCCAATGCCAGTGTGATATGTGGCACTGCTTCAGTCGACAGTGCATACCATTGTTGTTCTTTCTTGAGAGCACAATATGCAGCCACTGAGGTTCTATATAAATGTCTTCGACCATCAGTTGCTCTCTCATTCTGTCTTTTTCTTCTTCCCAGGCTTGTTGGTACTCTTTGTCTGGTTGACGTAAGTAGTTGTAGGTGCAATGCAGAGGGTCAAGTGGAGGACCATATGGACCCAAAGTGTTGATCCAGGGTTTCCATTCCATGTAGGTCTTCTGAACTCCCGGAGCATCTTGTTCATCAGTCAACAGTCGGTTCCAGTACACTGTTGTTGTGACCTCTTCCATTTCACGATTTGGGCTGGCAGCCATTACCATAATTCTTTGATCATTCTGGTAATGTCCATGCAGGGGTATTTGTCCTGGAAACTATATGACCAACCCATCACAAGAACACAGAATTCGTGTTCCTGTCTTGACCAGCAGGTCTCTGCCCATTAGGTTTACAGGACATTTTGGGGAATATAGGAAGGGATGTAGCAGGGATTGTTTACCAACTGCAGTAACCAATGGCACGGTATACTTTTGTTCTTCAGATCTTCCCGAGTATCCACCTCTCTCATAACCTCTTTGTCCTCTCCCTCCTCTTCTATAGTTAGGGAGTCCCCTCCCACGCTGCATGTACTGTGGGGGCCTGTATCCCCGAGTACGTTGTGGACTTGGGCAATCTTTGATCCAATGAGTGGGATCTCCACAAACAAAGCATGCATTAGACCGGACTTGTACTCTCGCTCTGTAGCGATTTCCTCCCCGTCTCCACTGTTCTCCTGGTGGCTCCGGCGGGTAGTAAGGCGGAGCACTAAACTGGGCTGCAGTGTAATAGGGAGGAGCACTGACCTGGCCTGTAGGGTAATAGGGATGAGCACTCATCTGCTGTGCAGGCTGTTGCTGCGATTGCCCTTCTGCTTGGAATTCTACTGCACCTGTGGAACCCATCACCATTTGTCTCTTCTCTCTCTTAATCTTTGAAGCCTCGCTGTCTATTTCAGCCACTTGCATCCTTAGCAATCTCTTGGTAAGCATATTCACTTCATTGTTGTTTTCCCCTTCTGCTTTCCTGTTCTTAAGGTTGTGGTGTACAAGGTATTCTCTCCATTCCTCATCAGACTTTGTGTCTAGTCCCACCACATCCTCCAGTTGTTCTCGAACTCAAGGAGGCAGGGCCTTTACCACTGCATTTCTCCATAACATGGTGACTGCTGGGGAGGAGTCATGTCTCTCTGCAGTGCTATCCATCCAGATACCTTCACTCCTTTTTAGGAAGAGATGCATGTCTTCTTCAGTTCCTTTCTTCAGGCTGGACAAAGCTGTCAGGCTGCGGGTGGTGGGGTAAGTGTCTCTCAGGGCAGTCCAGTAGAGATTCCTGTATGCATTGAATGACAGTTCATCAACCGCCCCACTGCATCCTGTTTTAGCGTCAATTTCCCTCGCCTTCAGACTTCCTTCCAGTCTGGCGATAACACTTCTCAAATCACCCACACACACTCTGTCTCCTGCAGTATACTTTTCAAATTCAGAAATCCACTTTTGTCCTCCGCCGCTGAGGGGAGGAAGTTTGGACACCAAACTCTCCATGTCCCGATGACTCCATGGTTGGTATATCATGTTCCCTCCTTGAGTTGCCATGAGGGGGGCCTGCAACCCTCTTTCTTGATTCCGGCTTCTGGTTCTGCTAGCGATGGAGGCTTCTTCAGCCACTGTCATGCTTCCTTCCAATATGGTGTATTTCTTTAGGCCGTCTTCTGTACCTAAGCTTTCTCTGCTGGGATCCTTTTCTGCATCCCAGTGGAATCCTCCAGCTTGTGATGAGCCCTTCTCAACATTGCCGTTGTGACCTCCACAGTCCTTCGCCATTGCTGATCCAATCCCTTGTGTCCCACTATTTCCCACGTATTCATGATAGTTTGTTCTACTCAATAGCTCAGCCATTCCTTGTGATCCCATTTCCTTTCTTCTGTCTTCACTCATTTGTCTTGCTTCTTTCTCCGTGGTCATGCTCTCCAGACCTCCAGAGGAGTATTGAAGTGACTGGGCATGATAAAGTGATTGGGCAGGCAGAAAGGACTGGGCAGGCTGAAGTGATTTTGCAGGCTGAAAAGACTGGGCAGGCTCCAAGACACTGTGGGGCAAGTGGCTTGGAACTGGGGTAGAGAGGACATCCTTTTGGAACCCTCTCTCGTTCATTTTCAGGCTATGTTCCATCATTCTCTGTTCCACCATTCTCTGATCCTCGTCTGAGAGTTTCGTGAGTTGTTTCAGCACGGATCCCATACGTGCGCTACTCTCACTTTCCTCGACTTCCAGAACTCCTCCACTCACCTGGTACACGGGTGCTTGAATGGAAGTGGAACGAAAAGGATTGCTATTGGATGAGTATGCCGGAGGGGCGGCGACTTGGGACAAATCTGGGTAGAGCTGAGGAGTTTGAGAGCTGTGTACCTTCTGATCTTTGTTGTTGTCTTCTTTTGTCTCTCCGGCTTCCTTGACCACGCAGATTGTACCCTCCGCAGTTGGTGGTACATATTTAAGATGGAAAAGAAGACTCATGACTTGAGCCTTCCTCTTTTCAGCTTTCTGAAGTG
Source organism: Cottoperca gobio (assembly GCF_900634415.1). Lineage (NCBI taxonomy): Eukaryota > Metazoa > Chordata > Actinopteri > Perciformes > Bovichtidae > Cottoperca > Cottoperca gobio. Next base: position 8,736 of record NW_021166791.1, on the reverse strand, counting down.
CCCTATGTGCGGCGCCGAATCGTCTTTTTCCCGCTCTCTTCCAAGCTGCAGCATGTTGTAGATATTCTCCGTTCTCATAGTCAACAACTGCTCTTCGTTGGCTTGCAGTAAGACCTGGCTTGTTATCTTCTGAGATTAGTCTTCTTGTTTGCCACAGCTGGAGCAGCTCTTCCATCTTCTCTTTGACTTTCCTCCTTTCAGCAGGTTCAGTAGAGGCTTCCAGCCTTTTGAACATTGTTACTTTCAGGTCCGCTGTGGATACAGTCTTGACTGGCTTTGGGTCCCCCTTGTCTGCCATTGTAACTGATGTACGCAGTATCCCAATAAAGGATAAATGTTTATTTTTTAAATCATGGATTTCTAAAAAATGTTTAACTTTAAGAAAATGGTTTAAACAAAACAAAATTTGATTAAACATTTATGTTTTATCAAATTTTGTTTTGAAATATTTTAATTTCAGGATTTCCTAAAAAATGTTAATCTAAAAACAAATTTGTAATAATAAAAATGGGTTAAACAAAAACAAACTTAAGTTCAAAAACAACAAAATTAAAATAAATGTTAATCAAAGTAATGCTTTTTTTTAATATAAAAAAAAAAAATTCTCTAAAAATTAATGAAAACAAAATTTTAATCAAAATAAATGTTCAATTAATCAATGTTATAGAGAACAAAATAAAATGTTAATCAGAAAATCTAAATAAAAATTGCAATAAAAAATGTAATGAATTGTTTAAATGTTAATCAGAAACAATGTTCATCAAGATTTTTCTATATATCAAACAAATGTCAATTTGCAAAAATATTTTTTCATCAAAAATATAAAAATTAATGAACAGAGAATTTTAATGAAAAAATAAATGTTCAATCGGTCAATCAATGTTAAAGAAAAAATAATCAAAAATGTCTTAATTCAAAAATCCATCTAATCTATCCTTGAATTACAATTTGATTTCTAATTGTAATTTACCAACTTGTCTGCTGGTGCACTATTTTTAAATTTAGGTGCACTTCTATTGTCGTCCTACAGGTGGAAGTGTTTAATTTTTGGAAAGTTTTTATCAAATTTTAGCTGTAGTCTTAATTTTGTCCACCAGAGGCATTTAGCCATCAACCGGATGTGGTTTTTTAAATTCCAACTGGATGAAGAAGGATAGAAAATGGAGGTTTCTTTGTTCTAAATTTTCTCTCCTTTCAGTTTGGAGAAAACTCACATCTCTGGTTTAATCACTCTGTCAATACATCACTTGTGCATTCTATTTCCACCCAAAATGCTCCAGCGTAAGACTCAAGGTTTAGTTTATCACAATTTACTTTCCCATGCCACGTAGCATCAAGTAGGCGGAATTAGCAACCCAGCATCACGTAGCCATAATTAGCTGGTCCTAATCTCTGAGGCCTTTCACAAAAACGTCTCCTTCTTTCACATTTTTCCAACTTAAAACAACTTCACATACATTCTATGGTTGTCTTTGATTTCACAACCGTCCACCAGTCAGTTTGTACAGTTTTCACCTGATCTACAAACTCAAATGCATTAGCTAAATATCAGCGCTAGTTTAGCTTAGCCTTAGGCCTGCTTGAGATACACTTTACTCACAACAACAATTCAACAAATCTTCTAAACATTCTTATTTTACCACTATGCTGTCCAAAAGGAGATGAGATATAACGTCTCTGAGACAATGAGGCGATCGTCATCAACTTCACGTAATTCAGACTTATACTCAATATTCTCCTTTTGCTACAACACTAGCCTCTAAGCTAGGCTTCCCGTAAATCTTGAAATTAAACTATACTTATTTGCCTTCCGTAGGACTTCTTTAACATTTAATCTTATCGTTTACCAACTAAGTTTTCTTAGCTACCTTCCTTAGGTATTTTATATTAAACTAAATCAAATTCAAGCTTTCCATAAGCTTTGTCCAGTACCTTACCGGATACCCTCCGTGGGATTTATTAATAATTACCGTTCCTTACGGGTTTTTAATACATCAGTTTAACACATTTAATATCTTCAATGCTTGCTCTTATCACATATATTTCAACATTCAAGATGGCTTTTTATCGTTTAACATAGAAAATACTCTCAGCTGAGGACACTAATCACATCACCATTACCACAGACTGAGCCGGTAAACCCCCAGGTTGCTGTCTCACGGGTCCGCTCAGAGTGTACAAAGGGTTGTAAAAATCTCATCTAATACATGGAGTAGGCGTTGTCCTTCGCCTCATTGGTCCCCGTTGGCGCCATCCCGCTCCTCCATCAGCAGAGTCAGGAAGTGATGGTTGTTGACCTGTTCTCTTAAAGGGGAAGTGTTCCTACTGTGTTTACATTCAATATTGTGCTTGTAATACATTCAGTGCAGAAAATACATTAATAGTGCAGAAATACATATTGATTGAGGTAGACAAATACTTATGATAGTCTTTCAAGTGTGGATTAATACAATCTGGAGTAATTTACTTCACACTATTTCACACTCATTTACATCAACACTGTGATTATTGTATTGTATGCTCTTAATCTGTCTAATTTTATCTGTGAAGCACTTTGGGCTGCAATTATTGTATGAAAGGTGCTATACAAAAGATTATTATTATTATTATTAATCTAGTACTGCGGTTGGATAAAGTTAACACTCTTCGGCGGAGTTTGGCCCAACAAGCAGCTCTCTCCAGAGTGTAACATACAAACATGGACAGCTAGATAGGTAGACCACCACACCAAGAACAGACTATTCCACCACTGCTGTGCAATTATCACTGTCATTTACAATACTCACTTGGTACTTTTTACCAATAAATATAATATGTCCAAATGCAGAGCTTGTGAATGCCTGGTGTTACTCTTAGAAAAACCTGTCAAGTTAAGTTTTTGTCCCTTTTATCTGAATTTAACCTGAACTTGGTAACACTTGGTGCTATGTTTACATTGTGTTTTCCAGCTCAAACCTACCAGCTATACCCATCTTCAGGGATCTTTTTCAACAACAAACTTCAGGCGGAGTGTATTTTCTTCATATTCAGTATATTCAGACCACTATTACTCAGTGCCAGAAGCAATCGGAGTGATTATTCAATGTTTTGCAAGACCAAAAAGAGAGTTATCTTTTGAATGAGACCAAAATCATGCATATGGTGCAAATGGTTGAAGAGCAGCTTTCAATTTACTTTGGGTATGTCGTTCGTAGGTATTTTCGGGTAAATTCCTCCACCTTTTAAGCGGTTAACCTGTTTCAGGAGGTTGATGGGTGGAGCTGAGACCTCGTCAGCGATGCAGCACACCTGAGCAGGCTGGGCTCAGGATATAAAGCAGACCTGCAAGATCTTCTCGCTCTCTTCCCCTTGGCCTGCTGACTGCTACTATTATTTGTTTGTGCTTTGTTTTTCTTCCATTTACTTAATTAAACCATAGAGCAAAGTTATTGATTGTGTGGTCTCCCTCCTTGTCACCTCCTTTCGAGCCAGGTTGTGACAGGATAGGGAAGTATATTGACTAGCAAAGTTGTATTTAATACTAATGTATTGACAGTTAACTGCATTTCACAAGTCTTATAAGTCAATATCTTTAATACATTTAACTTTTAACGGGAAAGACAAGCACTTTTATTGTGCATATTATGATCCTCAATCCTGCCGGAGTCGGGATGACAATCTGGTGGATGTGTTTTCCTCCACAAATGCATAAAAAAGTTTTTTTCTCCTCCCTTTTCTTCCCCGCCCCCTTCTTCCCCCCCCTAAACAGACTATTGTTCCCCAGCTTGCCTAACCCTGTGGCGCCAAATAATAAATATGTTTAAGGTGAGCAGAGCTGCAAATGGCTCCACAGTACTTTGTATTGATTAATTTGGGAAAAAACGGCCAGTATAATATCATGTATTTATGTTGATATTAATCATGGATGCTCCACTCCTCCATATCTATGGTGGACACAGAGATGACACCAGCCGTGAAATATAAATTATGACTGAATCACAGAACACCAGTGAACCTGTTAAAGGTTTGTGAATTATTTTTATTTGCGTTACATGGAGTCAGTCAGGTAGTGTTTGAAATACAAAACATCAGGAGTGACAGGAAGTGAAGCTGCAGCTGTGAACAGGAATATGTCGGCTGCAGAATCAATGAAGCTCCGGCTCAGATCATGGAGAAGTTTAACCACTGCAGGAGGTTGAGACAAATGCTTATATTGTGAAGCATCATTTTCAAAGAAACACGGTATGTAATGCTTATTTTCCAGACAAACAAACATAATGTCAAAAGATATAGGAAGAAAACACTTACAAACATTTTTATAAGGAAAACAATAATGATTATAGTAATAAAGAAATGAATTAAAAAACATAACAACAATAGTAAAGACTCTGAATGTGTTTCTTTATTTAAAAAGGTGTGACTTTGTTCTCACCTGGTTTAAGTCGAGCTCGATGGAACCGCTCTCGTGAGCATCAAGCTTCTTAAAGATCTCTGAGGAAGAAGATAAATCACACGTCACAGTTAGCTATGTTAGCTCATTAGCTAGTTATATCTTTTGAGAACAAGAAAAGAAAAAGATTTGTCAGTTTAGCGGACAGGTCTAAATACTACAATACCCATGATCATCTGCTGCAGTCAGAGGTGTGAATTAAAAACACTTTGTCGGTGCAGTTGAGAACGAAACTTGTTGCCATGGTTACTGAACTCACCTAAATTTAAAATGACATGATTTAATCTGCAGTTCAGTTTCCTCATCTTTAGCTTCAGCTCACAGTGACAGAACGTGACAATATCGAAATGCATCCTGGAAGACGTAGTCAAAGTTTTTATATCCACAGGCTTCTTGTAGCTTAGACCTTTTATCACAGCAGTAGATATTTTATACCACAGTTGTTCATGTTTTGTCACTAACTTTGTCTCTAAGGAAACTGAATAACATAAAACTCTACAAGGACCTTTGAAGAGACAACCTTTACACCTGAGGAGAAACTTAAAGCGTTAGCTCCTTCTGTTAGCATCAGACTCACTGAACATCATCTCCAGCCTCATCAGACAGCCAACGAAGTTGTCGAAGTCGATGGTCATGTCCGGGTCGGAGTATCGAGCCACCAGCAGCTGGTAGATGGTGTTGTTGAGGGTGAAACCTGGAGTAGCAGAGAGCACCATCATCACAAGCTAAGACTCGAGTTTGATCTTTGTGTTTCAACGCAAGGTCGGGGTTAGAGTTATTCAACATTGTAGTCAACTAATAAATATATTGCACCATAAAAGTATTCCACATCGCCCCGCCCTGACTAAAAACTGTCATTCCTGTGTTGTTGTACTGTCCCTCTCTTTTCTCTTGTCTAACTGCTGAAGGAACAAAGAACTTGGTAAAGCCGATATCTTAGTTTGAGCCTGTTGTGTAGAGGGCGAGCGCGGTCACGGAAGACACTCCTGGCTTCACTCACAATGAGCCGCTACTCTCCATCCTGATCATGCGCTACAAACTTTCTTGATCACTAGTTTTGGGGGTCAGGGTTAGGCTTACCCTGCTCTGCAGGACAGTCTTGTGAAACGGATCCACATTAAAACTGATTAAGCTCGTCACAATCTCTAACTAAGTATAGTATTAACCCTTTCAATAGTGACATTGTTTACCTTAGTGAGTGGGACTTCTCCTTTTAGAAATCTATTAAATTCCCAACCTCTTCCTCAAACCACCCAAGGCTGAATCATCTGCATACTTTAATAATGGAAATAACTGTGTTGAATCTAACCTGCTGGGTACAATTCATGAGAAAATCATTCATTTATAGAATGAGCCTCAGATTAACGCCAACATCCATCAGTTTACGCAGCAGCAGGAGGGACTGGGTTGTGTTAAACGCAAAATCAACAAACACAATCCTTAGGAGACTGAAGTTGTTCAAGGTGTTCATATCCAGCAGGAAGTAACATAACCTACATCTCAGTCTACGTACAGTAAAGTGTGGAGAGTATAGACAGCAGCACAGAAAAACACACAAACACAACATTACCTTAGAAACAGAAAATATCCTCAACAGGAAAGATGTTTTATTTTGAAAGTGTGAACCATGTGATATAAAAATAAAAAAGTGTCTGGGAGGAGCAGCTACAGTCCAGCATGAGAACAATAACTGCAGTGAGTCAGCTGGGAATCACCATGACTAACGTTCAGCCCTCAAACACAAGTTTCAGTGGAAAGATTTAAAAAAGAACCTCAGACAGGGATCAAACAGGAAATAACCAAACATTTACTGACAACCTTCAGTAATAAACAGTGAACTGCTACTAGTTTATGGACTTATGAAGTCGCTCCTTCTCAGAGTCATTACTCGAAACGTACTGACAGCATTCAGTGGGAATTAAAATTCCTATGGATATAATGATTTTCTTCAGTATCACAGTAATCCAGTTATAGTTGTCTGTACATCCATTAAACTGCAGACAGGAGAAGAAGAAGAGGGAGAAGAATGAGAAGAGGGAGGAGGAGAAGAAGGAGAAGAAGAAAGAAGGAGAAGAGGAAGAAGAAGGAGAAAAAGGAGAAGCTGACCTGCGTCTTTGAAGGCGACTCTCATCTCAGGAGTGCTCATCGTCCCTGAGTTATCAGAGTCGTTCTTCTTATAGATGGACTGCAGAACATGAACACAGCTGCTGTAAAACTCTTCAGATAATTACATTTAAATGTCTATAGACAGAGTGCAGAACATGCTGCTGGTGATCTTTGTGGTCAAGTGAATTCAGTTGTCTTACCAGATATCGCTGCACCTTCTTCCACAGAGTGGCAAACTCTCCGAGGCCGAGCTTCCCGTTCCCGCTGTCCTGCTGAACAGCTAAGGAGCTTTGACTGTTGGAGGAGCTCTGATGTTTTACTAAAGTGAGTCATCTTTATAGTCTGAAGTTCACTGTGAATGTGAAGAATTGTCTCTATTTATTGACAACTGATCTCATAAAATACATTTATATGACACATTTACAGATGTTGAGATTATATTATTATTATTATTATTATTATCAGCACTGTAGCCAAGCTGACAGAGAGCCACAGCTCTACAGAGCCTTCTATTCCTATATCTCTCAGTAGTGACGACTTCATGAGCTTCTTTAACGATAAAATTATAATTATTAGAGACAAAATTAATCTCCTCCTGACCTCAATTGGTAATGACTTAACTTCAACCTCCGGAATTTTAAAAACATCTGTAACTCCTGAAATATATCTAGACTGTTTTACTCCAATCAACCTTAACCAACTAACTTCAACAATCTCATCGTCTAAGCATCAACCTGTCTTTTAGACCCGATTCCAACTAAACTGTTTAAAGAAGTTTTACCCTTAATTAACACCTCGTTATTAAATATGATCAACCTGTCTCTATTATCTGGCTACGTACCACAATCCTTTAAAGTAGCTGTAATAAAACCACTTCTTAAAAAGCCTAGTCTTGATCCAGAGGTTTTAGCCAACTATAGGCCGATATCTAACCTTCCCTTTCTCGCTGAGATCCTTGAGAAAGCAGTTGCAAAACAGTTGTGTGATTTTTTACATAATAATAGTTTATTTGAGGTTTTTCGATCTGGATTTAGAGTTCATCATAGCACAGAGACGGCACTGTTGAAAGTTACCAATGACCTTCTAATGGCATCAGACAAAGGACTTGTCTCTGTTCTTGTCTTGTTAGACCTCAGTGCTGCTTTCGACACTGTTGATCATGACATTCTACTACAGAGACTGGAACATTGTGATGGCATAAAAGGAACCGCACTAAGCTGGTTCAAGTCCTATTAATCTGAGCGATCTCAATTTGTACTTGTTAATGATAAATCCTCCATGACAGCCAAAGTCAGTCTTGGAGTTCCGCAGGGTTCTGTACTTGGACCGATTCTATTCACCTTATATATGCTTCCTTTGGGCAATATTATAAGGAACCACTCTATAAACTTTCATTGTTATGCGGATGATACCTAATTATATCTATCAATTAAACCAGATGAAACCAATCAATTGGCTAAACTTCAAGCATGCCTTAAGGACATAAAAACTTGGATGTCTAGCAACTTCTTGATGTTAAACACAGACAAAACTGAAATTATTATACTTGGCCCTAAACGCCTCCGAAACGCATTTTCTAATGACATAGAAGCTCTGGATGCCATTAATTTGGGCTACAGCACCACTGTAAGGAATCTTGGCGTCATCTTTGATCAAGATCTGTCGTTTAACTCCTACATAAAACAAATTCTTCCATTTTTCCCCCTTTAATTATGGGGTTTCTTTTAGGTGCGATGCGAGGGTCTAAGGACAGAGGGTGTCGTAACCTGTACAGTCTGTAAAGCACACTGAGACAAATGTATAATTTGTGATATTGGGCTATACAAATAAATTTGATTTGATTTGATTATATTATGTTGATTCTGGTCCATCCCTCACAGACAGTGCATGTGTTTGCAGTGAGGAGGAAATAAATGCTGAACCCAGGAGCTTCCTGCTGTCACACAACCCTGAACTAAATATATATCTAACAATGAAAAATGCTCCTTAAAAGCATAGAGACATAATAAAATATATAATTTTATTAATATTCTATGTTTCCTCACAGTCAGAAATACGTCACGTTATTGTTTCACTGCAACTTTTAACTGAAGTTTTAACAGAATTTCTGTTTCTGTGTTTTCAATGGCTCAATGATAATAACAAGATGGCTGCTGAATGTTAAAGGATACGTCCATCAAGTTCACCATGATCCTTGACGT
>NW_021166790.1:27500-35021 GCF_900634415.1 Cottoperca gobio | reverse complement strand
ATCCAGCAGGAGGAGACTCCTCTGTAACATCCAGCAGGAGGAGACTCCTCTGTAACATCCAGCAGGAGGAGACTCCTCTGTAACATCCAGCAGGAGGAGACTCCTCTGTAACATCCAGCAGGAGACTCCTCTGTAACATCCAGCAGCAGGAGACTCCTCTGTAACATCCAGCAGGAGGAGACTCCTCTGTAACATCCAGCAGGAGGAGACTCCTCTGTAACATCCAGCAGGAGGAGACTCCTCTGTAACATCCAGCAGGAGGAGACTCCTCTGTAACATCCAGCAGCAGGAGACTCCTCTGTAACATCCAGCAGGAGGAGACTCCTCTGTAACATCCAGCAGGAGACTCCTCTGTAACATCCAGCAGGAGACTCCTCTGTAACATCCAGCAGGAGACTCCTCTGTAACATCCAGCAGGAGGAGACTCCTCTGTAACATCCAGCAGGAGGAGACTCCTCTGTAACATCCAGCAGGAGGAGACTCCTCTGTAACATCCAGTAGAGGAGACTCCTCTGTAACATCCAGCAGGAGGAGACTCCTCTGTAACATCCAGCAGGAGACTCCTCTGTAACATCCAGCAGCAGGAGACTCCTCTGTAATCATCCAGCAGGAGACTCCTCTGTAACATCCAGCAGGAGGAGACTCCTCTGTAACATCCAGCAGGAGGAGACTCCTCTGTAACATCCAGCAGGAGGAGACTCCTCTGTAACATCCAGCAGGAGGAGACTCCTCTGTAACATCCAGCAGGAGGAGACTCCTCTGTAACATCCAGCAGGAGACTCCTCTGTAACATCCAGCAGCAGGAGACTCCTCTGTATACATCCAGCAGGAGACTCCTCTGTAACATCCAGCAGAGGAGACTCCTCTGTAACATCCAGCAGGAGACTCCTCTGTAACATCCAGCAGGAGGACTCCTCTGTAACATCCAGCAGGAGGAGACTCCTCTGTAACATCCAGCAGGAGGAGACTCCTCTGTAACATCCAGCAGGAGGAGACTCCTCTGTAACATCCAGCAGGAGGAGACTCCTCTGTAACATCCAGCAGGAGACTCCTCTGTAACATCCAGCAGGAGACTCCTCTGTAACATCCAGCAGGAGGAGACTCCTCTGTAACATCCAGCAGGAGGAGACTCCTCTGTAACATCCAGCAGGAGGAGACTCCTCTGTAACATCCAGCAGGAGGAGACTCCTCTGTAACATCCAGCAGGAGGAGACTCCTCTGTAACATCCAGCAGGAGGAGACTCCTCTGTAACATCCAGCAGGAGGAGACTCCTCTGTAACATCCAGCAGGAGGAGACTCCTCTGTAACATCCAGCAGGAGGAGACTCCTCTGTAACATCCAGCAGGAGGAGACTCCTCTGTAACATCCAGCAGGAGGAGACTCCTCTGTAACATCCAGCAGGAGGAGACTCCTCTGTAACATCCAGCAGGAGACTCCTCTGTAACATCCAGCAGGAGACTCCTCTGTAACATCCAGCAGCAGGAGACTCCTCTGTAACATCCAGCAGGAGACTCCTCTGTAACATCCAGCAGGAGACTCCTCTGTAACATCCAGCAGGAGACTCCTCTGTAACATCCAGCAGGAGGAGACTCCTCTGTAACATCCAGCAGGAGGAGACTCCTCTGTAACATCCAGTAGAAGGAGACTCCTCTGTAACATCCAGCAGGAGGAGACTCCTCTGTAACATCCAGCAGGAGGAGACTCCTCTGTAACATCCAGCAGCAGGAGACTCCTCTGTAACATCCAGCAGGAGGAGACTCCTCTGTAACATCCAGCAGGAGACTCCTCTGTAACATCCAGCAGGAGACTCCTCTGTAACATCCAGCAGGAGGAGACTCCTCTGTAACATCCAGCAGGAGGAGACTCCTCTGTAACATCCAGCAGGAGGAGACTCCTCTGTAACATCCAGCAGGAGGAGACTCCTCTGTAACATCCAGCAAGAGACTCCTCTGTAACATCCAGCAGGAGACTCCTCTGTAACATCCAGCAGGAGGAGACTCCTCTGTAACATCCAGCAGCAGGAGACTCCTCTGTAACATCCAGCAGGAGACTCCTCTGTAACATCCAGCAGGAGACTCCTCTGTAACATCCAGCAGGAGACTCCTCTGTAACATCCAGCAGGAGGAGACTCCTCTGTAACATCCAGCAGGAGGAGACTCCTCTGGTTGTATAGAAGTCTATGAGAAAATGTTTCTTCTTCTCTCTTGATTTATTTCCTCAGTAACATTTTCCTGATGAGTTTGTCCCAGTCTGTAGTTTCAAGTCTTCTTCAACACATGATGTTCATCTAGTCACAAAGATGGCAACTTCCTGTTTGACCCCTCCTCGTTGTGTCTCCTTGTATTTGTTGTCATTATTCTCAGTTTGATTTCCTCCTTGTCATTCACTCCTCTAACTGTCAAACTCCTCGACCCCTCCTCTTTTAGTCAGTGTGACACTTCGCTGAACCCCCCCCTATGATAGGTGCAGGAAGAAAGACGATGTTTAAGGGCGTCAGAAATGATTAATCGCAGGCGGAGAGGTGAAGTGATTCAACCCGAGCGCTCTGTAATGAGAAAAGAGCCGGCGCCTATTACCTGAATAAAGACGTCCACATGTTAATTAGACCGACACGCCTGAGTGCAAGGTGAGTGTGTGTGTGTGTGTGTGTGTGTCCTCAGAAACACACACACTAAAGTGCAGGTTCAGAACTGTGATCCGATACAAAATAAAAGCCTTCCTGATATTACATTAAAGATAGTATCCATTATAATAATATTCAAAATGAGGCGTCTAAAAATAAAGAGAATCTGAGATATTATATTTTAATGATAAACTTAAAGCCAGTTCACGCTCGTCCATCACGATCAAGAAGGCGTGTTTCTGGGCTGTCTGCGAGGCTGAAATCAGGGCATAAAAGCCTGTGAGCTCAACGACACACAGCTTTTAACATCAGTCTAAATGAACTGCACATTTATTAAAACAAATGACAAAGTAGTCTCCTGTTGGCGACAGTTGTTTAGAAGCGTTGTGTCCGAGCAGGACATTGAATGCATCACCAGAGTGTGATTCACACATTATTCACAGAGATGTATCTGCTGCCGCTGCCCGTCCCTCTGCCTGCTGCGTCCCTCCGCCTGCTGCGTCCCACATGGAGCGTCTTATGAATCCATCCAGTCTGTTGTTAGTGCGCAGTGTGTGTCATTCATGGTGTGTGTCCAGAACTACCCTTCACTGTCACCATCTTCTTTAGGGGACAAATGCTGCAGGACGAGAATGTCCTCTGTCTTTGTCTCTTTCCTGTTTCAACATGACAATTCAAGGTCCACGTATGAGGACAGCGGGTACCGATTGCTTTCATGTCCGTCCCAGTTTCTCAAAGTCCAAAGTTTGTCTTAAAATGTCTTGTTTTGTCAACTGATGTTCTTGAGGCGGGGAGGGTTAGCAAACATCAGACGTGTAACAGTGAGAACTGGAACTGAGAAGGTTCCACAGTCAGGGTTGTGAGCGCTCCCTCGCTCCACAGCAGGACTTTGTATCAGAATACAAAAATGTGCCTTTCTGCTCTGCCAGACAGACTCTGCTAAAGTACTCGTGTTGCGTTCAGGGATTCCCCCGGGGTTAGGCAGGAATCAACGCTTCTGTCTGCAGACAGGCCGGAGGACAGAGAGGCTGCAGGCCGGCGAGCAGGAAACTCTTTCTGCAGCGTTGCGACTCACAAGACTGAAATATTTCCACTGGTTGGAACTAAGAGACAAAGAACAGAGCGAACGCACTCGTCAGAGTGTGCAGAGCGTGCAGAGTGAGTGTGCAGAGTGAGCAGAGTGTGCAGAGTGAGTGTGCAGAGTGAGTGTGCAGAGTGAGCAGAGTGAGCAGAGTGAGCGTGCAGAGTGAGTGTGCAGAGTGTGCAGAGTGTGCAGAGTGAGTGTGCAGAGTGTGCAGAGTGAGTGTGCAGAGTGTGCAGAGTGAGTGTGCAGAGTGAGCAGAGTGAGCGTGCAGAGTGAGCGTGCAGAGTGAGTGTGCAGAGTGAGTGTGCAGAGTGAGTGTGCAGAGTGTGCAGAGTGTGCAGAGTGAGTGTGCAGAGTGAGTGTGCAGAGTGTGCAGAGTGAGTGTGCAGAGTGAGTGTGCAGAGTGAGTGTGCAGAGTGAGTGTGCAGAGTGAGTGTGCAGAGTGAGTGTGCAGAGTGAGTGTGCAGAGTGTGCAGAGTGTGCAGAGTGAGTGTGCAGAGCGTGCAGAGTGAGTGTGCAGAGTGTGCAGAGTGAGTGTGCGGAGTGTGCAGAGTGTGCAGAGTGAGTGTGCAGAGTGAGTGTGCAGAGTGTGCAGAGTGAGTGTGCAGAGTGTGCAGAGTGAGTGTGCAGAGTGAGTGTGCAGAGTGAGTGTGCAGAGTGTGCAGAGTGTGCAGAGTGAGTGTGCAGAGTGAGTGTGCAGAGTGTGCAGAGTGTGCAGAGTGTGCAGAGTGTGCAGAGTGTGCAGAGTGAGTGTGCAGAGTGAGTGTGCAGAGTGAGTGTGCAGAGTGTGCAGAGTGAGTGTGCAGAGCGTGCAGAGTGAGTGTGCAGAGTGTGCAGAGTGTGCAGAGTGAGTGTGCGGAGTGTGCAGAGTGTGCAGAGTGAGTGTGCAGAGTGAGTGTGCAGAGTGAGTGTGCAGAGCGTGCAGAGTGTGCAGAGTGAGTGTGCAGAGTGTGCAGAGTGAGTGTGCAGAGTGAGTGTGCAGAGTGAGTGTGCAGAGCGTGCAGAGTGTGCAGAGTGTGCAGAGTGAGTGTGCAGAGTGTGCAGAGTGAGTGTGCAGAGTGAGCAGAGTGAGTGTGCAGAGTGAGTGTGCAGAGTGGTGCAGCGTGTGCAGAGTGAGTGTGCAGAGTGGTGGCAGAGTGAGTGTGCAGAGTGTGCAGAGTGAGTGTGCAGAGTGAGTGTGCAGAGTGTGCAGAGTGAGTGTGCAGAGTGAGTGTGCAGAGTGAGTGTGCAGAGTGTGCAGCGTGTGCAGAGTGAGTGTGCAGCGTGTGCAGAGTGAGTGTGCAGAGTGAGTGTGCAGAGTGAGTGTGCAGCGTGTGCAGAGTGAGTGTGCAGCGTGTGCAGAGTGAGTGTGCAGAGTGAGTGTGCAGAGTGTGCTGAGTGTGCAGAGTGAGTGTGCAGAGTGAGTGTGCAGAGTGAGTGTGCAGAGTGAGTGTGCAGAGTGTGCAGAGTGCAGAGTGTGCAGAGTGCAGAGTGAGTGTGCAGAGTGAGTGTGCAGAGTGAGTGTGCAGCGTGAGTGTGCAGAGTGAGTGTGCAGAGTGTGCAGAGTGTGCAGAGTGAGTGTGCAGAGTGAGTGTGCAGAGTGTGCAGAGTGCAGAGTGTGTGTGCAGAGTGTGGGCCTCTTCAGGGTCACTGAACGATTCCTGTTGTTTCAATACTTCACCACCAACAATCATCTACACACACAGAACAGAAGAGCTCCAAATGTTTTCAATTATCTTCATGTCAAACTTCTATTTTGTAATTCAGTAAGCTTTCTGACACACACACACACTTGCAAACACACCTGCACACACACTCACACACCTGCACACACACACACACCTGCACACACACACCTGCACACACACACCTGCACACACACACAGCAACGTTTGTTTTGTCCGTCGTGTCTCAGAGCGACTGACGCTGACAGGAAGTCGAGCTTGTGACTTTGTTGCCTCCGCTGACGTGCAGCCTCTCAACGTGACTTTGACCGTTTACGTTTTTCAACAACGCGGTGAAGACGAAAGAGGAGTGACGTGTGTGTGTGTGTGTGTGTGTGTGTGTCCCACTGAGCAGCTGCAGCCGACGTTAGTTAATGACGGCGGAGAGGAGCAGCGGTGAGACAAGGAGGCAGCCGCTCCACAGTCTTCCTCAAGTCTAATTAACATGATGACTTACTCTGATTCAAGGTGTCCATCGTCTGCATCGCTGCTTTAACTCTCCTCCCCCCCCCTCCCTCCCCCTGCTCCTTCACAGGCCACACAACCAACACATTCATTACCGTAAGCTTGTTATTTAGCTCGTTAACATGCAATAATTAAGAGCAAGTAAAGATTTGAGAAATACAACCTGTGTGCACATGTATCAGAGTGCAGAGACGATGTTGAGTCTCAGATGGAGTTAGCGGTCTGAATGTGCAGGTGACCCTGCGGCAGGTGACCCTGCGGCAGGTGACCCTGTTAACATCCTCTGATCTTACATAAGCGTGGTGTCAAAGAGAGGAAACGTCTTCTTCATTCACAAAGAGCCGCAGATCCTTCAAACGTTTCTCAAGTGACTCTCGTCCTACACAATGTTTCCCTCATTTCTCACATTAACATGTCACACTGAAGGAGGAAGCATCTCACACCCCCCCGATAGATACTGTTATCTGCTACTTTGTTGTTTTACATGTTGTTGCAATTTTCTTCTTTTATTTAGTTATTTTGTTTGTTAGCTACATTTATTATTATTGTTATTAATAAGATTTATTTCATTTCATTTTATTTTTATCCCCCCGGATGGATAAAGTCTTTGTGACTCAGATTAAATGTGAGATAAATGAGAAGGCTCAGCGTGTCCCAGATCTCCTCTGATGGAGACGTTTGCAGCCTCACAGGTGAGGTAAAGGTCACAGAGTCTGGAAGCGTCTGCACCGACACGTCGTGTCATTAAGCTGCTCTCAGCTTTCTCCTCCGGGCCGCACGGAGGAGAAGACTCAGCTTGACCTTCTCCCTCCTCCCACCCCGACACCCACCATGTTCTTCCTTCGAGCCCTGAAAGCTGCAGCAAACGCTCGGACTCTCCTGTTCCTGCTGCTGACACGGAGAACACTGATGTGCTGAACAGCTGGAGCTGCAGCGCGCCGCTCACAGCGTCTCCGGCAAGTAATGCAATAAAGTTCTGACAGAATCTGAAGCGCTTCAACTCATTCAAACTTTTTTACACAAAGATTTTATTTTGGGTTTTTTCGCCTAAATATAAAACTAAGAATAAAGATTTAAATGTGCAGCAGTGATCGGCTGATGTGCTTTATGACTTTATGATCTAGAGACCATCATGTGACAGGGATCTCAGGACATTATTATAAAATATATTATTATATTATGCACGAGCTCTTCCGTCACTTTGCATCGTCGACCATTTCAATAAAGTTTTGCTCGCACGTCTCACCGCAGTTCTGATTCATAAAGTTCATTTTATTGAATCCAGCAGAGCACGTGTTGTGTATAGAGCGGCCTCGTGCTTTCAGTCCTGACAGGAAGCGTTTAATGGAAATATTAATACTTTAAAAAGTGCCACCGTGACTTTAACTGCGCCTGCAGGACAGACAGGAAGTTAACATCAAATATGTATTTATCTTCTCACGCAGGCCAGAGGAACAGAGCAGACTCTCACTACAGTACAGCAACACAATGTACTGAAAGTGAGGAATATTATTGTGTTAGAATTCATGTGTTCATCACTTTAATGTTGCAGCAGGTAAAAGTGGAGTTTAATCTTTAATCTTCTTTATTCTTCATTAATACAATCTGCAGAGTAACTAAAGTCCAATCTGTGGAGTAAAGGTGC
>NW_021166790.1:0-22500 GCF_900634415.1 Cottoperca gobio | reverse complement strand
ATAATAATGCCAACTACAAAACTAAAGGAACTAAAGCTAACCAGTTAAAGCTACCTGGTAAATATATATATATTTACATAAAACAAAAGCATTAAGGCTAAACAGTTAGCGCTAAAGCTGTCAGTTAAACTAGAGAAACTAACCAGTTATTACAAAAGTTAACCATAAACCTTTAAAGGTTGCCAACACTTAAAGCTACCGCGATAAAGCTAATGGTATCCATTAAACTAAAGCAACAGAACACAAATGAAGCCGCTAAAGCTAACTAGTGAACGCTACCAAGATAAACATAAAGAGTAAATCAGCTAATAACACGAATAACAATACAACTAGAACAACTAAACTACTACTTAAAGCTACCATGATAATGCTAATGGTATCCATTAATTAAACTAGAGCAACAGAAAAGAAATGTGGCTAGGCAGCTAAAGCTAACTAGTGAAAGCTACGCAGCTAACACTAAAAACAATAAAAGTAGAGATACTATACGCATCACCTAAAGCTACCATGATAATGCTAATGCTATCCATTAAACTAAAAAACAGACTCAATATTTAAGCTGCTAAAACTAACTAGGGAAAGCTAGGAGGCTAACACTGAAGCTAACAATAAACTAGAGCAACTAAACGCATCGCTTCTAAGATAAGGCTAATGCTAACCATTGAACTAAAGTAACTTTAACTAAGCAGTTTAAGCTAAGTAGCTAATTTTAAAAAGTTAATCAGTTATTATAATAACCAATCAAATTTAAAGAACGTAACAACACATTGGTTCAGACTCGCGTGTGAAAAGTCTTTTTGCAAGGGAATGTTTTATTTGAACTCAAGAAGGAGTTAGCTAATGTTGTTAGCGCAGATAAGGGGGATACCAATAAACATTATCATACATGTTTAGTCTCCCTTCAGTTGTCCTGCACTGATACACACACATTTACACACGTTTACACACACACGTTTACACAAACCCACACAGGTCACCGTCAATCATTATTTATTTTTTGACCAGAGTCAGCCGGACCAGATCTCTGCTCCACCCTCCGCTCTGCTTGTTATGGAGGAAGCAGGCCGCGCTGAGATGGATCACTGCACAAACAAATGTTTGTTCTGCCCTTCGCACGCCCCAGACACACACACACACACACACACACACACACACACACACACACAGCTGTCTCACCCGGTGTGTGTGTGTGTTTGGAAAGGCAGGAAGGAGCTGTTATGTATGTTTTATTTCTTCTTTATTTTCATATTTGAGTTTCTTATTGTTCTGTTTTATTATAGTGGTTTATATATACATTTATTTTTAGTTTTGCATTTATTATTGTTAAGAAGCTTCATAGTACGTGTCTGAGTCTGTACACGTAGTTTTGTTCCTTTTTCCCATTCTTATTCTTATTCTTATTATATAATTATTCTTGTATAATTATTATTATTATATAATTATTACAGTTTGTGTCTGTGGATGTAACATCAGTGAACATCCAGACAGACTGTGTGTGTGTGTGTGTGTGTGTGTGTGTGTGTGTGTGTGTGTGTGTGTGTGTGTGTGTGTCTGTGTGTGTGTCTGTGTGTGTGTGTGTGTGCACCAGCTGTCCACCAGTTATTGCCCACTGGGTGAAAAAAAAGGGGGAGAGGGATTAAAGGATGGAGGCAAAAATAGATGGTTAGATGAAGGGATGAGGGAAGAAGGAGACAAGGAAAAGGAAACGATACTAGGATAGTGGACATAAAAAAGGTAAAGACACAAGGAAGGATGAAGAAGAAGAAAAGATGAAAGGAAAGGGAGACAATAAGAAGAGAGATGATGGAGGGATGATTAAAGAAGAAAACGACGGCGAGATGGAAGGATGAAACGAGGTGTCAATCATCACAGAGGGGTCAGAGGTCAGGAGGAAGAGGCGGGTCTTTACAAGCCTGAAAACACAGATCGAAGAGAGGGGTCGCCACGCTTCTCATTTACGGAGGATTAAAGCTGCCATTATAGTATGTAGGAATAAAACAACTCAATTATAAATAATATATACAAAGAGAATATATATATATATATATATATATATATATATATATATATATATATATATATATATATATATAGATATATATATCTATATATATATATCTATATATATATATATATATATAGATATATATATATATATATATATATATATATATATATATATATATATATATATATATATATCCACACTCATTTTCTATATCTTTTGTTCAACCCTTTAATGTTCCATCTCCATCAGACAGACGGAGGAGAAAGAGATTAAACTCGCCAGAAAAAAAAAGATGGAGGAAAAAAAGAATAACGGCGACAGACGAGGTTTAATGAGAGATGGATGGATGGAGGGATGAAAGGAGGGGAAGGGTCACATGATTTATTCAAAAGGTGGAGGGGGGGGGGATTAAGACGGAGAACTGCCACCTGAACCACACACATACACACACACACACACACACACACACACACACACACACACACACAATAAGACACAGAGTCCCACAGGGCCGGGGGCGGCGGCTTTGAAAGGCTGTTAATTGTCGCCAACACGACTTTAATCAGATTTCAGTTTCTTCAACACACACACACACACACACTCATGTCAGCATGTGCACACGCACACACAGTCCTGTCCCATGGGGGGGTGAGAGCGTGTGTCTAAATCAGGTTTTGGCGAGGGGGTGTGGTCATTAGCGCCAAGTCCCATATGCTGCCCACAGACACTGGCGGGAAAACCCCTGGGACACACACACACACACACACACACACACACACACACAAAGCCAAAATGGACAAAAAAGAAAGTCATCCAGACACACACACACACACACACACACACACACACACACACACACACACACAGATATGAACACTATGAATACTAAATATGAGGATAAATACACACTAACAGGGTCAGAAACAAAGTACACACACAAAACACAACAACACACACACACACACACACACACACAATAACCAAAAATACATGCACACACTCAAACATACTCAATAATTAACCCTAACCCCTGTGTCTCACTGTGTGTGTGTGTGTGTGTGTGTGTGTGTGTGTGTGTGTGTGTGTGTGTGTGTGTGTGTGTGTGTGTGTGTGTGTGTAGGGAATCCTTCTCCAGGGGACCCTAATGAATAAATAAGTAGAGAAGAAGAAATAGACTCCCTCTCCCCCTCCCTCCCTACGTTCTCCTCTTTCCTCGTCTCCTCCTCCCTTTCTCAATTTGAATCTCTTTTTGTATCACTTTACTCCCTTCTTCCTTCCCTCAACCTTGCCCTCCTCTTTTCCCTGCCTCCTTCCTTCCTTCTTGTTTTTACACTTGTCCCTTTTATCCCACCTCATCCCTTCCTTTTCTTGTCTCTCCCTTCTTCCTTCCTTCCTTCCTCTTCTTCTCTCGTTTCCTTCTTTCCTCAGTCACACCTTGAGTCCTTCTTCCTTCCCTTCTCAATCTTCTTCACTTATTCCCTCCTTCCTCTACTCCCTCCCTTTTCCTTCCTTCCTCACATCTTCTCTCCTTCCTCTCCTCACTTATCCCACTTCCCTTGTTTCCTTCCTCTCCATCTTCCTCCCTTCATCTCTCATTACCTCCCTCCTTCTTCATCGTCCCTTATTTCCTCCAACACTTTCCCTCTTCATCCCTTCTTCCTTCCTTTCCTTTCTTTCTTTCCTTCCCTCTTCTTCTCCTTCACTCCCTTCCTCTTCCCCACTTCCCATAATTTATGCTCCTCCTTCCTTTACTCCTCCCCTCTTCCTCCCTCCCTCCCTCATCTCTTACGTCTCTCATTAACTCCCTCGTCACATTGGGGCCTCCGGCAGCACATATGGCAGTCACGCTTCCACACCATTAAATAACACACACACACACACACACACACACACACACACACACACACACACCACACACACTCCTGTTGCCTTGAGGTCCTGCCACTCGTTTAATTTTCCCTCCAGCCTCTTCCTGTTATGTCTCCTCCCTCTCTCCCATTCCTTCCTTCCTCACCTCCTTCTTTCCTTTCCTTTCCTTTCCTAGCTCCACTCCTTCCATTCATCTCCCCCCCCCCTCACATTAACTTCTATGATGCCTCGCCCCCATTTTCCATCTTTGCCGGCTCTTCCTCATTGTCTCTCACTCACAGTGCTCCAGAAATAAGTGTGTGTGTGTGTGTGTGTGTGTGTGTGTGTGTGTGTGTGTGTGTGTGTGTGTATTGGGAGGGGGTTGAATGAGTGGTTTCCAAGGCAACGAAGCCACACTGCCGCAGTGGATATGTAGGGGAGGTGGAGAGTGTGAAGAGAGTTGAGAGAGTGAGAATCAAGCAGGCCTGTGTGTGTGTGTGTGTGTGTATGTGTGTGTGTGTGTGTGTGTGTGTAAATGTGGGGCGGCAAACTTGAGTCCGGCAGTCAAGAGAGTGAGCGAATTAAGGAAAGAAGAAGAGCAAAGATGTGTGTGTGTGTGTGTGTGTACGTGTGTGTGTGTGTGTGTGTGTGTGTGTGTGTGTGTGTCTGTAAACACTATGAATGTCAAGAGCATTGCTGCAGTGCCAAGGGCAGAGACACACACCAATGTTATCTCACACACACACACACACAGTGTATTGTGAATGAAGTGCAGACGTTACTGCTGATGTGTTCAGTTTTCTGAGAGTAGAAGCGTCGAGCTTTATAAATATAATAATAAACGTAACACACGACCTGCAGCTGCTGCACACATAGATATTATATATATATAATATTTAAACATTTTAAATGAGAGGAAACTAAACCTTACAGCTACGTGGCGAGTCTTTCCTTTCACAGCTGACTGACACAGTTTCATGTTTCTGTAACATTGGACACTAATTAAATATGCACTTCCTGTCAGTCAGATAACCTTCAATCAGTGAATGAAGGTCGACAGCAGACGCTTTGTGAAGTCGTCACGTGAACGGCTCATTTAGTTGGTTTTGACGACAGCCTTTCAACACTTCCTGTTTCCGTCATTAGAAACAAACCAAAGCAAGGTTCAGACGCCACGCCTCGTCGAACCCAGACGCAGCGTTTCCAGGACGTGAGAACGCTTCTGACACTCTGCTGCTGTGTGCTGCATGTGTGGAGAGTCCACAGTTCATATGAGAACATGTAATGACAGATGATCAGTGACGATGTGTTGACCATGCGTCGTCTGCGTCGTGTAACGTCTCACGTCTGTAGCGTCTCACGTCTGTAGCGTCTCACGTCTGTAGCGTCTCACGTCTGTAGCGTCTCACGTCTCACGTCTGTAGCGTCTCACGTCTGTAGCGTCTCACGTCTGTAACGTCTCACGTCTGTAACGTCTCACGTCTGTAACGTCTCACGTCTGTAGCGTCTCACGTCTGTAGCGTCTCACGTCTGTAGCGTCTCACGTCTGTAACGTCTCACGTCTGTAGCGTCTCACGTCTGTAACGTCTCACGTCTGTAGCGTCTCACGTCTGTAGCGTCTCACGTCTGTAGCGTCTCACGTCTGTAGCGTCTCACGTCTGTAGCGTCTCACGTCTGTAGCGTCTCACGTCTGTAGCGTCTCACGTCTGTAGCGTCTCACGTCTGTAGCGTCTCACGTCTGTAGCGTCTCACGTCTGTAGCGTCTCACGTCTGTAACGTCTCACGTCTGTAGCGTCTCACGTCTGTAGCGTCTCACGTCTGTAGCGTCTCACGTCTGTAGCGTGAGACAAAGAATGTGGAAGAGTTTACTACGACGAGTCACCGAGGACTCAACAGTGAGAAGATGTTTGTACCAGAATCTACAACTCTGCATGATAAAGACGCTTCACTGAGACGTCACTGAATTCATCTTAAGACCCACAACAACAGCGTGTGTGTGTGTGTGTGTGTGTGTGTGTGTGTTTGTGTGTGTGTGTTTGGACCTCAGTATCAATTTAACCTCCTACTGTCAGGAGGAAATATATGGAGAACAGAATCGCACACACTCACACACACACTCACGCACACACACGTACGTAGAGCCAAAGTGTAAAATAGCTAAAGGCACTTCCTTCTCGCTGTGTGTCCTGAAGCAGGAAATGGATTAAGACATGCACGCACAGACACAGACACACACACACAGACACACCTGCACACCTGTGATGCACGGTGTTCAGAGACAGAGGAGGTGAACATGAGAGCTTTCTGCAGAAGAAGACTGAAAGCAGGACTCCTCCTCTGCAGACTTCCTGCCCCTCCTGCTGATCTGATCTGCAGCCCCCCCCCTCTGGCAGGAGAGGGAACTGTCTGCAGGGTTCAGAGGTTCACTTGCTTCAAATCTCAAAACATTTTCAAAATCGGTCAAACGCTTTGGATGAAGAGTTTTTAAAGATATATGTTTCATTAAAGTCAGTGAACAGTCAGGACTCTCTCTGCAAACAAAATGTACCTCCACACACCAACATACACACACCTCAGTGTGTACCACACACACCAACATACACACACCTCAGTGTGTACCACACACACCAACATACACACACCTCAGTGTGTACCACACACCAACATACACACACCTCAGTGTGTACCTCCACACACCAACATACACACACCTCAGTGTGTACCACACACACCAACATACAGACACCTCAGTGTGTACCTCCACACACCAACATACACACACCTCAGTGTGTACCTCCACACACCAACATACACACACTTCAGTGTGTACCTCCACACACCAACATACACACACCTCAGTGTGTACCTCCACACACCAACATACACACACCTCAGTGTGTACCACACACACCAACATACACACACCTCAGTGTGTACCACACACCAACATACACACACCTCAGTGTGTACCTCCACACACCAACATACACACACCTCAGTGTGTACCACACACCAACATACACACACCTCAGTGTGTACCTCCACACACCAACATACACACACCTCAGTGTGTACCACACACCAACATACACACACCTCAGTGTGTACCACACACCAACATACACACACCTCAGTGTGTACCTCCACACACCAACATACACACACCTCAGTGTGTACCACACACCAACATACACACACCTCAGTGTGTACCACACACCAACATACACACACCAACATACACACACCTCAGTGTGTACCACACACCAACATACACACACCTCAGTGTGTACCACACAACAACATACACACACCTCAGTGTGTACCACACACCAACATACACACACCTCAGTGTGTACCACACACCAACATACACACACCTCAGTGTGTACCTCCACACCAACATACACACACCTCAGTGTGTACCACACACCAACATACACACACCTCAGTGTGTACCACACACCAACATACACACACCTCAGTGTGTACCTCCACACACCAACATACACACACCTCAGTGTGTACCTCCACACACCAACATACACACACCTCAGTGTGTACCTCCACACACCAACATACACACACCTCAGTGTGTACCACACACCAACATACACACACCTCAGTGTGTACCACACACACCAACATACACACACCTCAGTGTGTACCACACACCAACATACACACACCTCAGTGTGTACCTCCACACACCAACATACACACACCTCAGTGTGTACCTCCACACACCAACATACACACACTTCAGTGTGTACCTCCACACACCAACATACACACACCTCAGTGTGAAGTACACCACACTCACACTCACACACACGGAGCGGTGGTGGTGTGATCCCGTCGCTCTTTGCGTATTAAAGCATGTATTATTGATTGGAACAAGCAGCGGTGAAGTGGAGCGCAGGGCGGCAGCTTTGTTCAAGGGCAAAGCTGCAAGCTAGCCACTTAGCAGGCTGACAGGGGGGGGGAGTGATGTTTGTACATGTGTGTTTGCTTCCGTACACAGCGAACGTTCGTTACCATGTACTGTGTCCATATGACACCCTGTTGGATAAATCAATCCCTGACCTGTGTGTGTGTGTGTGTGTGTGTGTGTGTGTGTGTGTGTGTGTGTGTGTGTGTGTGCGTGCGTGAGTTTGTGTGTGTGTGTGTCTCTGAAAACTTGGTTAAAGATATAATATGTAACTCCACATGCCCCGTGTTGTATATTTAGTTACATTATCACAAATGTTTCCAACAGTTTTCAAAGCCAGAGAAATGTGTGAATTTATTAAAAGGTAAAATAAGTAAATAAACAAAACACACAGGGGGGGGGGGGGTGATATTCAGGGAAAGACTCTGAAATATTCATGGCGTATTAAAAAGCTCTATTTCTTTAGTCGAGGAGGATTCTTTCAATCTTTTAATCAGCAGGTTTGTTTGCACATATGTGGTGCTAAATGTCCCAGCATGCATTGCATCTGAGAGTGCAGGGGAGGGAGGGCTGCATCAGTCGCTGCCTTGCACAAGGGCTCGAGGCAGTTAACAAAAAAAGTAATCCACCCACACAGAGTGTGTGTGTGTGTGTGTATGTGTGTGCTGACCTGAGTTCAGCAGCTCCTGCTCCATCACTCCGCAGCCCAGCACCTCCATCCAGTCGCCCTGGAAACGCACTTCCATCTCAAAGGAGGGGTGAGTGAAGGGGAAGTAACAGTCGACCCACCGGACCTCCAGATCTGAGACACACACACACACACACTTAGTAAACTCTATCTAAGTGAACACTTTGAACCCTGTGACCCTCACAGCCCATCTGAGCGCCTTACCTTGTCCGAACAGGTTTGTGACGAGTCGGGTCAGAGTGAGTTTCAGATGGAACTCCAGAAGCTTCACGGCCTCCAGAGAGTGAAGATGCTGTTTGTGAGGAGTCCTCCGACCTCCAGCCTCAAACAGAGACAGATCCTCCCCCTGCTGCACCCCCGAGAACAGCTGGAACACACACATCTGGATTATCACAACTCTCACTACACACACATCTGGATCATCACAACTCTCACTACACACACATCTGGATCATCACAACTCTCACTACACACACATCTGGATCATCACAACTCTCACTACACACATCTGGATCATCACAACTCTCACTACACACACATCTGGATCATCACAACTCTCACTACACACACATCTGGATCATCACAACTCTCACTACACACACACATCTGGATCATCACAACTCTCACTACACACACACATCTGGATCATCACAACTCTCACTACACACACATCTGGATCATCTCAACTCTCACTACACACACACATCTGGATCATCACAACTCTCACTACACACACACATCTGGATCATCACAACTCTCACTACACACACACATCTGGATCATCACAACTCTCACTACACACACATCTGGATCATCTCAACTCTCACTACACACACACATCTGGATCATCACAACTCTCACTACACACACACATCTGGATCATCACAACTCTCACTACACACACATCTGGATCATCTCAACTCTCACTACACACACACATCTGGATCATCACAACTCTCACTACACACACATCTGGATCATCACAACTCTCACTACACACATCTGGATCATCACAACTCTCACTACACACATACATCTGGATCATCTCAACTCTCACTACACACACACATCTGGATCATCACAACTCTCACTACACACATACATCTGGATCATCTCAACTCTCACTACACATACACATCTGGATCATCACAACTCTCACTACACACATACATCTGGATCATCTCAACTCTCACTACACACACATCTGGATCATCACAACTCTCACTACACACACACATCTGGATCATCTCAACTCTCACTACACACACACATCTGGATCATCACAACTCTCACTACACACATCTGGATCATCACAACTCTCACTACACACACACATCTGGATCATCACAACTCTCACTACACACACACATATGGATCATCACAACTCTCACTACACACATCTGGATCATCACAACTCTCACTACACACATCTGGATCATCACAACTCTCACTACACACACATCTGGATCATCACAACTCTCACTACACACACACATCTGGATCATCACAACTCTCACTACACACATCTGAATCATCACAACTCTCACTACACACACATCTGGATCATCACAACTCTCACTACACACACACATCTGGATCATCACAACTCTCACTACACACACACATCTGGATCATCACAACTCTCACTACACACATCTGGATCATCACAACTCTCACTACACACACATCTGGATCATCACAACTCTCACTACACACACATCTGGATCATCACAACTCTCACTACACACACACATCTGGATCATCACAACTCTCACTACACACATCTGGATCATCACAACTCTCACTACACACATCTGGATCATCTCAACTCTCACTACACACACATCTGGATCATCACAACTCTCACTACACACATCTGGATCATCACAACTCTCACTACACACATCTGGATCATCACAACTCTCACTACACACATCTGGATCATCACAACTCTCACTACACACATCTGGATCATCACAACTCTCACTACACACACATCTGGATCATCACAACTCTCACTACACACACACATCTGGATCATCACAACTCTCACTACACACATCTGGATCATCACAACTCTCACTACACACATCTGGATCATCTCAACTCTCACTACACACACATCTGGATCATCACAACTCTCACTACACACATCTGGATCATCACAACTCTCACTACACACATCTGGATCATCTCAACTCTCACTACACACACATCTGGATCATCACAACTCTCACTACACACACACATCTGGATCATCACAACTCTCACTACACACACATCTGAATCATCACAACTCTCACTACACACACACATCTGGATCATCACAACTCTCACTACACACACACATCTGGATCATCACAACTCTCACTACACACACACATCTGAATCATCACAACTCTCACTACACACACATCTGGATCATCTCAACTCTCACTACACACACACATCTGGATCATCACAACTCTCACTACACACACACATCTGAATCATCACAACTCTCACTACACACACATCTGGATCATCACAACTCTCACTACACACACACATCTGAATCATCACAACTCTCACTACACACACATCTGGATCATCTCAACTCTCACTACACACACATCTGGATCATCTCAACTCTCACTACACACACATCTGGATCATCACAACTCTCACTACACACACACATCTGGATCATCACAACTCTCACTACACACACATCTGAATCATCACAACTCTCACTACACACACACATCTGGATCATCACAACTCTCACTACACACACACATCTGGATCATCACAACTCTCACTACACACACACATCTGAATCATCACAACTCTCACTACACACACACATCTGGATCATCTCAACTCTCACTACACACACACATCTGAATCATCACAACTCTCACTACACACACATCTGGATCATCACAACTCTCACTACACACACACATCTGAATCATCACAACTCTCACTACACACACACATCTGGATCATCTCAACTCTCACTACACACACATCTGAATCATCACAACTCACTACACACACATCTGGATCATCACAACTCTCACTACACACACACATCTGGATCATCACAACTCTCACTACACACACATCTGGATCATCACAACTCTCACTACACACACATCTGGATCATCACAACTCTCACTACACACACACATCTGGATCATCACAACTCTCACTACACACACACATCTGAATCATCACAACTCTCACTACACACACACATCTGAATCATCACAACTCTCACTACACACACATCTGGATCATCACAACTCTCACTACACACACATCTGGATCATCACAACTCTCACTACACACACACATCTGGATCATCACAACTCTCACTACACACACACATCTGGATCATCACAACTCTCACTACACACATCTGGATCATCACAACTCTCACTACACACACACATCTGGATCATCACAACTCTCACTACACACACATCTGAATCATCACAACTCTCACTACACACACACATCTGGATCATCTCAACTCTCACTACACACATCTGAATCATCACAACTCTCACTACACACACATCTGGATCATCACAACTCTCACTACACACACACATCTGGATCATCACAACTCTCACTACACACACATCTGGATCATCACAACTCTCACTACACACACACATCTGGATCATCTCAACTCTTACTACACACACACATCTGGATCATCTCAACTCTCACTACACACACACATCTGGATCATCACAACTCTCACTACACACACACATCTGAATCATCACAACTCTCACTACACACACACATCTGAATCATCACAACTCTCACTACACACACACATCTGGATCATCACAACTCTCACTACACACACACATCTGGATCATCACAACTCTCACTACACACACACATCTGGATCATCACAACTCTCACTACACACACACATCTGGATCATCACAACTCTCACTACACACACATCTGAATCATCACAACTCTCACTACACACACATCTGGATCATCACAACTCTCACTACACACACACATCTGGATCATCACAACTCTCACTACACACATCTGGATCATCACAACTCTCACTACACACACACATCTGAATCATCACAACTCTCACTACACACATCTGGATCATCACAACTCTCACTACACACACACATCTGGATCATCACAACTCTCACTACACACACACATCTGGATCATCACAACTCTCACTACACACACATCTGGATCATCACAACTCTCACTACACACACACATCTGGATCATCACAACTCTCACTACACACACACATCTGGATCATCACAACTCTCACTACACACACATCTGGATCATCACAACTCTCACTACACACACATCTGGATCATCTCAACTCTCACTACACACACATCTGAATCATCACAACTCTCACTACACACACACATCTGAATCATCACAACTCTCACTACACACACATCTGGATCATCACAACTCTCACTACACACACACATCTGGATCATCACAACTCTCACTACACACACACATCTGGATCACAACTCTCACTACACACACACATCTGGATCATCTCAACTCTCACTACACACACATCTGAATCATCACAACTCTCACTACACACACATCTGGATCATCACAACTCTCACTACACACACACATCTGGATCATCTCAACTCTTACTACACACACACATCTGGATCATCACAACTCTCACTACACACACACATCTGGATCATCACAACTCTCACTACACACACACATCTGAATCATCACAACTCTCACTACACACACACATCTGGATCATCTCAACTCTCACTACACACACACATCTGAATCATCACAACTCTCACTACACACACATCTGGATCATCACAACTCTCACTACACACACACATCTGAATCATCACAACTCTCACTACACACACACATCTGGATCATCTCAACTCTCACTACACACACATCTGAATCATCACAACTCACTACACACACATCTGGATCATCACAACTCTCACTACACACACACATCTGGATCATCACAACTCTCACTACACACACATCTGGATCATCACAACTCTCACTACACACACATCTGGATCATCACAACTCTCACTACACACACACATCTGGATCATCACAACTCTCACTACACACACACATCTGAATCATCACAACTCTCACTACACACACACATCTGAATCATCACAACTCTCACTACACACACATCTGGATCATCACAACTCTCACTACACACACATCTGGATCATCACAACTCTCACTACACACACACATCTGGATCATCACAACTCTCACTACACACACACATCTGGATCATCACAACTCTCACTACACACATCTGGATCATCACAACTCTCACTACACACACACATCTGGATCATCACAACTCTCACTACACACACATCTGAATCATCACAACTCTCACTACACACACACATCTGGATCATCTCAACTCTCACTACACACATCTGAATCATCACAACTCTCACTACACACACATCTGGATCATCACAACTCTCACTACACACACACATCTGGATCATCACAACTCTCACTACACACACATCTGGATCATCACAACTCTCACTACACACACACATCTGGATCATCTCAACTCTTACTACACACACACATCTGGATCATCTCAACTCTCACTACACACACACATCTGGATCATCACAACTCTCACTACACACACACATCTGAATCATCACAACTCTCACTACACACACACATCTGAATCATCACAACTCTCACTACACACACACATCTGGATCATCACAACTCTCACTACACACACACATCTGGATCATCACAACTCTCACTACACACACACATCTGGATCATCACAACTCTCACTACACACACACATCTGGATCATCACAACTCTCACTACACACACATCTGAATCATCACAACTCTCACTACACACACATCTGGATCATCACAACTCTCACTACACACACACATCTGGATCATCACAACTCTCACTACACACATCTGGATCATCACAACTCTCACTACACACACACATCTGAATCATCACAACTCTCACTACACACATCTGGATCATCACAACTCTCACTACACACACACATCTGGATCATCACAACTCTCACTACACACACACATCTGGATCATCACAACTCTCACTACACACACATCTGGATCATCACAACTCTCACTACACACACACATCTGGATCATCACAACTCTCACTACACACACACATCTGGATCATCACAACTCTCACTACACACACATCTGGATCATCACAACTCTCACTACACACACATCTGGATCATCTCAACTCTCACTACACACACATCTGAATCATCACAACTCTCACTACACACACACATCTGAATCATCACAACTCTCACTACACACACATCTGGATCATCACAACTCTCACTACACACACACATCTGGATCATCACAACTCTCACTACACACACACATCTGGATCACAACTCTCACTACACACACACATCTGGATCATCTCAACTCTCACTACACACACATCTGAATCATCACAACTCTCACTACACACACATCTGGATCATCACAACTCTCACTACACACACATCTGGATCATCTCAACTCTTACTACACACACACATCTGGATCATCACAACTCTCACTACACACACACATCTGAATCATCACAACTCTCACTACACACACATCTGGATCATCACAACTCTCACTACACACACACATCTGGATCATCTCAACTCTCACTACACACACACATCTGGATCATCACAACTCTCACTACACACACACATCTGAATCATCACAACTCTCACTACACACACATCTGGATCATCACAACTCTCACTACACACACACATCTGGATCATCACAACTCTCACTACACACACATCTGGATCATCTCAACTCTCACTACACACACACATCTGGATCATCTCAACTCTCACTACACACACACATCTGGATCATCACAACTCTCACTACACACACACATCTGGATCATCACAACTCTCACTACACACACACATCTGGATCATCACAACTCTCACTACACACACACATCTGAATCATCACAACTCTCACTACACACACATCTGGATCATCTACAACTCTCACTACACACACACATCTGGATCATCACAACTCTCACTACACACACACATCTGAATCATCACAACTCTCACTACACACATCTGGATCATCACAACTCTCACTACACACACACATCTGAATCATCACAACTCTCACTACACACACATCTGGATCATCTCAACTCTCACTACACACACATCTGGATCATCTCAACTCTCACTACACACACATCTGGATCATCACAACTCTCACTACACACACACATCTGGATCATCACAACTCTCACTACACACACATCTGAATCATCACAACTCTCACTACACACACACATCTGGATCATCACAACTCTCACTACACACACACATCTGGATCATCACAACTCTCACTACACACACATCTGGATCATCACAACTCTCACTACACACACATCTGGATCATCACAACTCACTACACACACATCTGAGATCATCACAACTCACACCACACAATCTGGATCATCACAACTCCACTACACAACACACATCTGGATCATCACAAACTCTCACTACACACACACATCTGAATCATCACAACTCTCACTACACAACACATCTGATCATCTCAACTCTCACTACACACACATCTGGATCATCACAACTCACTACACACACATCTGGATCATCACAACTCTCACTACACACACACATCTGGATCATCACAACTCTCACTACACACACATCTGGATCATCACAACTCTCACTACACACACATCTGGATCATCACAACTCTCACTACACACACACATCTGGATCATCACAACTCTCACTACACACACACATATGAATCATCAACTCCCTCACACACACATCTGAACATCACAACCTCACTACACACACATCTGGATCATCACAACTCTCACTACACACACATCTGGATCATCACAACTCTCACTACACAACACATCTGGATCATCACAACTCTCACTACACACACACATCTGGATCATCACAACTCTCACTACACACATCTGGATCATCACAACTCTCACTACACACACACATCTGGATCATCACAACTCTCACTACACACATCTGGATCATCACAACTCTCACTACACACACACATCTGGATCATCACAACTCTCACTACACACACACATCTGGATCATCACAACTCTCACTACACACACATCTGGATCATCACAACTCTCACTACACACACACATCTGGATCATCACAACTCTCACTACACACACATCTGGATCATCACAACTCTCACTACACACACATCTGGATCATCACAACTCTCACTACACACACATCTGGATCATCTCAACTCTCACTACACACACATCTGAATCATCACAACTCTCACTACACACACATATGGATCATCACAACTCTCACTACACACACATCTGGATCATTCACAACTCTCACTACAACACAATCTGGATCATCACAACTCTCACTACACACACACATCTGGATCACAACTCTCACTACACACACACATCTGGATCATCTCAACTCTCACTACACACACATCTGAATCATCACAACTCTCACTACACACACATCTGGATCATCACAACTCTCACTACACACACACATCTGGATCATCTCAACTCTCACTACACACACACATCTGGATCATCTCAACTCTTACTACACACACACATCTGGATCATCACAACTCTCACTACACACACACATCTGGATCATCACAACTCTCACTACACACACACATCTGAATCATCACAACTCTCACTACCACACACATCTGGATCATCACAACTCTCACTACACACACACATCTGGATCATCACAACTCTCACTACACACACATCTGGATCATCTCAACTCTCACTACACACACACATCTGGATCATCTCAACTCTCACTACACACACACATCTGGATCATCACAACTCTCACTACACACACACATCTGGATCATCACAACTCTCCACTACACACACACATCTGGATCATCAAACTCTCACTACACACACACATCTGGAATCATCACAACTCTCACTACACACACATCTGGATCATCACAACTCTCACTACACACACACATCTGGATCATCACAACTCTCACTACACACACACATCTGAATCATCACAACTCTCACTACACACACATCTGGATCATCTCAAACTCTCACTACACACACACATCTGAATCATCACAACTCTCACTACCCACACATCTGATCATCTCAACTCTCACTACACACCAACATCTGGATCATCTCACTCTCACTACACACACATCTGGATCATCACAACTCTCACTACACACACACATCTGGAATCATCACAACTCTCACTACACACCACATCTGAATTCATCACAACTCTCACTACACACACACATCTGGATCATCACAACTCTCACTACACACACACATCTGGATCATCACAACTCTCACTACACACACATCTGGATCATCACAATCATCACACTCACTACACACACATCTGGATCATCACAACTCTCACTACACACACACATCTGGATCATCACAACTCTCACTACACACACACATCTGGATCATCACAACTCTCACTACACACACATCTGGATCATCACAACTCTCACTACACACACATCTGGATCATCACAACTCACTACACACACATCTGGATCATCACAACTCTCACTACAACACACATCTGGATCATCACAACTCTCACTACACACACACATCTGGATCATCACAACTCTCACTACACACACATCTGGATCATCACAACTCTCACTACACACACATCTGGATCATCACAACTCTCACTACACACACACATCTGGATCATCACAACTCTCACTACACACACCACATCTGGATCATCACAACTCTCACTACACACACACATCTGATCATCACAACTCTCACTACACACACACATCTGGAATCATCACAACTCTCACTACATCACACCACACACATCTGGATCATCACAACTCTCACTACACACACATCTGGATCATCACAACTCTCACTACACACACACATCTGGATCATCACAACTCTCACTACACACACACATCTGGATCATCTCAACTCTCACTACACACACACATCTGGATCATCACAACTCTCACTACACACCACACATCTGGATCATCACAACTCTCACTACACACACACATCTGGATCATCACAACTCTCACTACACACACACATCTGAATCATCACAACTCTCACTACACACACACATCTGGATCATCTCAACTCTCACTACACACACATCTGAATCATCACAACTCTCACTACACACACATCTGGATCATCACAACTCTCACTACACACACACATCTGGATCATCACAACTCTCACTACACACACATCTGGATCATCACAACTCTCACTACACACACACATCTGGATCATCTCAACTCTCACTACACATACACATCTGGATCATCTCAACTCTCACTACACACACAACATCTGGATCATCACAACTCTCACTACACACACACATCTGAATCATCACAAACTCTCACTACACACACACATCTGAATCATCACAACTCTCACTACACACACACATCTGGATCATCACAACTCTCACTACACACACACATCTGAATCATCACAACTCTCACTACACACACACATCTGGATCATCTCAACTCTCACTACACACACATCTGAATCATCACAACTCTCACTACACACACATCTGGATCATCACAACTCTCACTACACACACACATCTGGATCATCACAACTCTCACTACACACATCTGGATCATCACAACTCTCACTACACACACACATCTGAATCATCACAACTCTCACTACACACACATCTGGATCATCACAACTCTCACTACACACACACATCTGGATCATCACAACTCTCACTACACACACACATCTGGATCATCACAACTCTCACTACACACACACATCTGGATCATCACAACTCTCACTACACACACATCTGGATCATCACAACTCTCACTACACACACACATCTGGATCATCACAACTCTCACTACACACACACATCTGGATCATCACAACTCTCACTACACACACACATCTGGATCATCACAACTCTCACTACACACACATCTGGATCATCTCAACTCTCACTACACACACATCTGAATCATCATCAACTCTCACTACACACACACATCTGAATCATCACAACTCTCACTACACACACATCTGGATCATCACAACTCTCACTACACACCACACATCTGGATCATCACAACTCTCACTACACACACACATCTGGATCACAACTCTCACTACACACACACATCTGGATCATCTCAACTCTCACTACACACACATCTGAATCATCACAACTCTCACTACACACACACATCTGGATCATCTCAACTCTCACTACACACACACATCTGGATCATCTCAACTCTCACTACACACACACATCTGGATCATCACAACTCTCACTACACACACACATCTGAATCATCACAACTCTCACTACACACACATCTGGATCATCACAACTCTCACTACACACACACATCTGGATCATCACAACTCTCACTACACACACATCTGGATCATCTCAACTCTCACTACACACACACATCTGGATCATCTCAACTCTCACTACACACACACATCTGGATCATCACAACTCTCACTACACACACACATCTGGATCATCACAACTCTCACTACACACACACATCTGGATCATCACAACTCTCACTACACACACATCTGGATCATCCACAACTCTCACTACACACACACATCTGGATCATCTCAACTCTCACTACACACACACAT
Source organism: Cottoperca gobio (assembly GCF_900634415.1). NCBI lineage: Eukaryota > Metazoa > Chordata > Actinopteri > Perciformes > Bovichtidae > Cottoperca > Cottoperca gobio. The sequence continues at coordinate 2,147 of NW_021166790.1, read as the reverse complement.
CTGGATCATCATCAACTCTCACTACACCACACATCTGAATCATCACAACTCTCACTACACACACATCTGAATCATCACAACTCTCACTACACACACATCTGGAAAAACTCTCACTACACACACATCTGGATCATCACAACTCTCACTACACACACACACATCTGGATCATCACAACTCTCACTACACACACACATCTGGATCATCACAACTCTCACTACACACACATCTGGATCATCACAACTCTCACTACACACACACATCTGGATCATCACAACTCTCACTACACACACATCTGAATCATCACAACTCTCACTACACACACATCTGGATCATCACAACTCTCACTACACACACATCTGAATCATCACAACTCTCACTACACACACACATCTGGATCATCACAACTCTCACTACACACACATCTGGATCATCACAACTCTCACTACACACACATCTGGATCATCACAACTCTCACTACACACACATCTGGATCATCACAACTCTCACTACACACACATCTGGATCATCACAAACTCTCACTACACACACATCTGGATCATCACAACTCTCACTACACACACATCTGGATCATCACAACTCTCACTACACACACATCTGGATCATCACAACTCTCACTACACCCACACACATCTGAATCATCACAACTCTCACTACACCACACACATCTGGATCATCACAACTCTCACTACACACACACATCTGGATCATCTCAAACTCTCACTACACACCACATCTGAATCATCACAACTTTCACTACACACACATCTGAATCATCACAACTCTCACTACACACATCTGGATCATCACAACTCTCACTACACACATCTGGATCATCACAACTCTCACTACACACACACATCTGGATCATCACAACTCTCACTACACACACACATCTGAATCATCACAACTCTCACTACACACACATCTGGATCATCACAACTCTCACTACACACACACATCTGAATCATCACAACTCTCACTACACACACACATCTGGATCATCACAACTCTCACTACACACACACATCTGAATCATCACAACTCTCACTACACACACACATCTGGATCATCACAACTCTCACTACACACACACATCTGGATCATCTCAACTCTCATACACACACATCTGAATCATCACAACTCTCACTACACACACACATCTGGATCATCACAACTCTCACTACACACACACATCTGAATCATCACAACTCTCACTACACACACACATCTGGATCATCACAACTCTCACTACACACACACATCTGGATCATCTCAACTCTCACTACACACACATCTGAATCATCACAACTCTCACTACACACACACATCTGGATCATCACAACTCTCACTACACACACACATCTGAATCATCACAACTCTCACTACACACACACATCTGGATCATCACAACTCTCCACTACACACACACATCTGGATCATCTCAACTCTCACTACACACACAGCTGGATCATCACAACTCTCACTACACACACACATCTGGATCATCTCAACTCTCAACTCTCAGATCTGCACCTCGTGGTTGGAGAAGAGTCGGACGCCCTCCATCTGGTGGAAGACGGGATAGTGGCTGGCGTCGATCTCGTCCCGCCTGTAGACGTCTCCGGCCAACAGAAAGGCGTCCAGCCCGGCGCTCACCAGCTCCCGCTGGGGGCCGAGGTGTGGGCGCGGAGCATCGTCGTCCTGCAACACGTGACGTTAGTGATGTCCTCAAACCCTCCACAGTGTAACTCATAGAGCAAGACCCACAGGTGCATTGTAGGTGTTGACTCTCACCTGTTCAGGTAATAGTTATCTCCTGGCTTCCTGCTGGGGTGTTCGGGCGGGGGATCAGCAAGCTGTTAGTGAAAAGGTTTAGGAAACAATAAAAGTGAGATGTTTTGAATAAAGACGGACAGCTGACGTTGGAGACGTATTTTGGGATTGTCTTTTATAAAGTCTTTGTGTCGTCGTGTCAATCCTACTTTTAAAGCCTTTATTCTATAATCTGATGTTTGATGTCACTAAATAATGATAATAATAACAACCATTAATAAGAAGAAAAAAAAAAAGAAGAAAGAAAAAAAAGAAGAAGAAGAAGAAAAAAAAGAAGAAGAAAAAGAAGAAA
>NW_021166789.1:0-4165 GCF_900634415.1 Cottoperca gobio | reverse complement strand
GACATGATGTCCCGGTACTTAGGCCACTTTTCGATGACCTCCTGTGTGAAGTTCTCCCGGACAATCAGATCCTTGACCTGGTAGCGATGCAAACGCATTATCACAGGTATCATACCTGAATTATTCCACCTCTTAATACCATCATTATGACGCCATGACTCTGGAAACTACACATTTAGACAGAAACGCAGTATAACCGGGCGTTGCATCACCTTAACATAGTCAAGTACAACAGAGTTATATTAATATTTCCGAAACATTTAGTTGTAAATAGCAGGCATTCCCAGCAGTACAATGTGCAGTGCCTCTCGGAGGCTGTGAGGGGGGTACCGCTCGTAGTTAGTGATTTGAAAGTGGCGGACAAACCCATTCCCGGCTGTGATAGGCTCGCTAGCGTCGGTGTTGGCCGTTCTCTTCTCACGATGTCTAGCTTTTCTTGAAAGGTTCGTCTTGAAAATGGCGTTGTTGTAATTATATCTGCGACCAAATCGATTTCTTCTCCTCCTTCGGCCATTGTGGGTTGAAAAAACAGCTTGTAGAAATCTACACAAATTAGCTCCTTCAAGTTCAGTTTGCTAGCTCTTAATAGCTCTGCCTCTCAATAGTGCGTATCCAATCAAAAGACGTGCGCGTGTTAATGTTATCGTACGCCTGCTAGCTTGCCCCGGTGTCGCCAACTCAAAATCTGATTGGTTAACGCCACCGTTTTGTTCCGTTCACTTTAAGCTACAGGCGCCTGCACTGTTGGTTCTGAAGGCCTCAGGGCAGATTTCTTGGACCCTGGCAACACATTATGGCTGAAATATGATTGGATAAAAACTCTAACATAAAGGCCAGACCTCCAAATCTCGATCTGAGGCTGGCAGCAGCGCAACCAAGAGGAAAGCTATGAAATGAAGAGAATAGACTATGGGGAATAATTTAATACATGTTTGTGGAAAAATATATCAAAATTAAATTTATATTCTGATGATATTTAGGCCAACAGGGAAGGCCTTGCTGGCCCTGACGGCCCACCACTGGTCAACAGTGTGGTTGAGTTAAAACCATCCTGTTACTGTGAATATAAGAAGTAGTTACAACATGTCTCTGTCACACACACACACACACACACACACACACACACACACACACACACACACACACACACACACACGTTCTCCTTCACATCACCCGAGATTTCAATTGTGGGGCTCTGACGAGAATCTGGGGTTTAAATGCCTTGTCAAAAATCTAAATATGTGTGTGCAGAAATGCTTCAGGTGTCGTTAAGACTTGTTCCTTTTTTAGAGCTTGGCACATATCTGACATATCTGAAAGCTCAGCACGTAACTATTAACATGTGGACATAACTGACATAAGAAAGCTGCAGGGGGTGGAGGTTTGGAGTTTCCCTTTATTGAACTGTAAGCAGTGAAAATGACTTTTTCATGTCCAGGTGTCTTTTTCTACAAACATAAAAACATACGGTACAGTAATATAATTTAGATATATATGTAATAAACATAAAGGTACATATAAGAATTCTATTCAAAGTTTTTCTGCGTCTTGACACAAACAACCCTCATTTCCTCTTCACTTGGGCGTAGAGCGCCTCGGCATCAGTCGGTGTTGAGCGGTTTGCTGTCTCGGGCACTTTGACCTGTGCGTACAGAGTTTCCTGCTGCAGTGCACCGTCTTGCTCTGAGGGCTGTTCAGGTCTCCGCTTGGAGAAGTCGATCTCTCCGTAATGGATGTCTTCTTCTGTTTTTGGTGCTGGCTCTTTAACAGCCAGCTCTTCAGCTGTTTGACTCTGCAAACAACACAAATTGTTGTGAGTAGCTGGATTTGGAGTCGTGACACAGCAGAAAAATCTTATAGTGTGTCACAAAATAGCTCGAAAATCAATGGTCTCCTCTTGTGAGGTCTGTACAGTTTTTAAATCTTTCCCCACAGTAGGTTGGTAACAGGATATCTGACAATATGTGTTGTGCTCTTCCTCTTATTTTACTCTTGGAGAACATTATAGAGTTCAGCTCTCAAAGATCTTAAAGTGCAGTACTGTGAAGAAACGTTTAGGATATTCCCACCTGAGTCGGTTGTTGAGTTGAACGTGTCGACTTAAACCATCTCCAACACACGAGAGTGCTGTAAAATAAATCATCAGAGAGAAATACAGTTTGTAAATGTAATGTGGAAATTGTGCTCTTTGAGACGCTGGTGCAGAGGAGTAAAACCCACAGAACACATCATCTGTGCCTTCATCTTCAGTGTGGCTGTAACTGAAACATTATCTGCTTTAATGTGTGAGACTTACCAAACACAGACAAGCAGGGAGATGAGCACGATGATCGCAATGATGATCACTGCTAGAAGATCTCGTGAAGATGTATAAGATGGTTCTGCTCATAGAAACAAACCACATATAAGTATCTACTTAAAGAAGAAGTTCCACTTTTTGCAGCAATAATTATCCCACGTGAACATTTGTATATGAAATACAGAGAAAAGTCTTGTAGAGTTGAAGTAAATGTGGGCAAAACTACATGAAAACATCCATTTACAAACCCTCACACAACTCGTGCAGTAAAATCCAAATTTCATTTACTACTCACTACTTTGCTGAACAAGTACACAAATTGAAAGGTTTTAGCACATACATGTTTGGGCTGTACTGGACTACTTGATAAACTCAATTATGATTTAACGATTTTTCTCTGCTTTTTGATTCATCCTTCACCGAAAAACTAAGTTTTCTTCAAGAATTCAACTCAACATTGGGTGAGTAATCGAAGACAAATGAATTGAAAATGGTCATTTTATGGTTGAAGTATTCGTTTAAAGATTAAAGTAAGTAGATGCAGTTCAGCTCCGTGTTTACCTTCTATAGTGAGCTGGATGTCTGAAGAGGTTTGATTACCGAGACCATTTGTGGCCACACAGTAATAAACCCCTCCACATGTCACATTGAAGCTGTAACATCTTCCTTCAGACACTCTGACGGCTCCATCGTTGCTCTCTTGAACCAGGTGAAGCTGCTGACGGGAGGGTTGGCTGTGCTGGAGCAGCTCAGGTTCACCCTGCTGTCTGCTGCCCAACCTGAGGATGGACTGATGGACGTTGAGGTGTTCTTGGGAGCATCTGCAGATACAGATGTGAGATAAGAGAGAAGCATGAGAGCCTGAATTAGATCCTGAGAAAGAAGAACCATCAGGTGCAAAAACTGGTTGTCTTACATGAAACATTGAGAGTCTTTGTCTCCTCTGCTGTCTTGTGATCTGTCCCTTCATTCACAGGATAACTGGCAGAGCAGGTGATGTTCAATCCATCATGTTGGTCTGACAGAATGAAGGTCTTCTGGATTTCAGTTGTGAAGGTCCGATCTGCGTTTCCTTTATTATGTTGTCGGGGTTTTGTTGGAGAGTCCAGGTGAGTTGAGGAGGGTCGTGTGGACAGGGAGTTGCAGCGGAGCAGCTTATAGTGACAGACACGTTCTCCTTCACATCACCTGAGATCTCAATTGTGGGGCTCGGAGGAGAATCTGGGGTTTGAAAACAAACAGATTTTACACTGACAAACACAGCAACAGTCTACAGGCAGGCAGCGGCTCTGTAAGTGTGATCACGTGCCACTGAAAACATGCTGATACAGCAGCTTTAATGTTCACCATCTTCATTAACTTCATACATGTACTATTCTACATTTGAGAGCAAAGTATTATACTTTTTACTCCACTGCATTTATATAACAACTATACTCACTAGTTCCTCTAGACATTCAGATCTTTCTATGAAAAGATTATATATTGTACATTTGTTTACTTGTGATCCCTGGTCATGTTTATGATGTTTGACTTGTTGGCAGTTCCTCCAAAGATACATTTCCCCTCTAAACTTCTCACATGGTTTCATTTCAGTCATGGTTTGAGGCTTAAAGAAGAAGTTCCACTTTTTGCAGCAATAATTATCACACGTGAACATTTGTATATGAATTACTCACCCCGTGTTACCTTTACTTCTTTAAATAAAATGTGTTTTTTTGCACATGGCTACACAGTGAATGAAGAAACTAAATACAGGGAAAAGTCTTGTAGAGTTGAAGTAAATGTGGGCAAAACTACATGAAAACATCCATTTACAAACCCTCACACAACTCGTGCAGTAAAATCCAAATTTCATTTACTACT
>NW_021166788.1:0-46050 GCF_900634415.1 Cottoperca gobio | reverse complement strand
AGAAGAAGAAGGAGGAGAAGAAGAAGGAGAAGAAGGAGACAAAGAAGGAGAAGGAGGAGAAGAAGAAGGAGAAGAAGAAGGAGAAGAAGGAGACGAAGAAGGAGAAGGAGGAGACGAAGAGAAGGAAATAAGTGAGAATAGAGGAGAAGAGAGGATCTCCTCCTCTCATTCTTCTCCTCCTCTCTCCTGCTCCTCCATCTCTCCTGCTCCTCCTCTCTCCTCCTCCTTCTTCCTCCCTTCTCCTCCTTCTCCTCTCTCCTCCTCCTTCTTCTCCCCTCTCCTCCTTCTCTCCCTCCTCTCTCCTTCTCCTTCTTCTCCTTCTCCTCCTTCTCTCCTCCTTCCTCCTTCTTCTCCTTCTCCTCCGTCTTCTCCTCCTTCTCTTCCTTCTTCTTCTCCTTCTCCTCCTCCTCCTTCTCCTCCTCCTTCTCTTCCTCCTCCTTCTCCTCCTCCTTCTCCTTCTCCTCCTTCTCCTCCTCCTTCTCCTCCTCCTTCTCCTCCCCCCTTCTCCTTCTCTCCTCCTTCCTCCTTCCCTTCTCCTCCTTCTCCTTCTCCTCCTTCTCCTCCTTCTCCTCTTCTCCTTCCTCCTCCTTCCTCCTTCTCCTCCTCCTTCTCCTTCTTCTCCTTCTCCTTCTCCTCCTTCTTCTTCTCCTTCTTCTCCCCTTTCCTCCTCTCCTCTCCTCCTCCTCCTCCTCCTCCTCCTCTTCTTCCTCTTCCTCCTTCTCTTCCTCCTTCTCCTCCTTCACTCCTTCTCCTCCTTCTCCTTCTCCTTCTTCTTCTCCTTCTTCTCCCTTCTCCTTCTTCTCCTCCTTCTCCTCCTCTTCTCCTCCTTCTCCTTCTCCTCCTTCTTCTCCTCCTCCTCCTCTCCTCTTCGCCTTCTCCTCTTCTCCCCTTCCCCTTCTTCTCCTTCTCCTTCTCCTCCTCTCTTCCTCCTTCTCCTCCTTCTCCTCCTCCTCTCTTCTCTCCTTCTCCTCCTTCGTCTTTCTCCTTTCTCCTCCTTCTCCTCCTTCTCCTCCTCCTCTCCTTCTTCCTCCTCCTTCTCTTCCTCCTCTTCTCCTCCTTCTCTTCCTCTTCCTTCCTTCTCTTCTTCCCTCCTCTTCTCCTCCCTTCTTCTTCTCCTTCCCTTCTCCTCTCCTCTTCCTTCTCTCTCCTTCTCTCTCTTCTCTTCCTCCTCTTTCTCCTCCTTCTCCATTCTCCTCCTCCCTTCTCCTCCTCCTTCTTCTCCTCCTTCTTCTCCTCCTTCTTCTCCTCTCTCTCTCTTTTCTCCCCTCCTTCTCTCTCCTTCTCTCTTCCTTCTCCTCCTCCTTCTCCTCTCCTCCTCTTCTCCTCCTCTTCTCCTCCTCCTCTCCTCCTCCTCTCCTCACCTCCTCCTCCTCCTCCCCTCCTCCTCCTCCTCCTCTCCTCCTCCTCCTTCTCCTCCTTCCCCTCTCCTCCTTCTTTCTCCTCCTTCTTCTCCTCCTTCTCCTCTCCTTCTCCTCCTCCTTCTCCTTCCCCTCCTTCTTCTCCTCCTTCCTCCTCTCCTCCTCCGGAACTGAAAGACTCATAACTCCTACTCAGGGACAGAGATGAGAGTATGCTCCTCTCCTATGCAGGACATTCTGTGTTTAGATGAAGTCACCTCTTGATGCGGGGACATTTCTCCTTCACAGTATCTGCAGACACAAACAGATGCACGAGGCCGTCAGCTGCTCGGCTGCACAAACATCGACTGTTCATCACAAACCAGCATGAAAATCGTCTTCACACAAAACAGAGAGGGGACCGTCCTGATTGTGTGTGTGTGTGTGTGTGTGTGTGTGAGGTCTCTGACGTCTGTGTTTCACTGCTCCTTAAGTCACATGTTTTATTTCATATTATATTTGATGCATAACAATAATGCAGAACAGCAGCTGAACCCAAATATTATTAATTAATTATTAAATAATTGTATTTACTTGATGTTTACATTTGTATTATGATGTGTATTGTGGGGAGTTATCCTACACCTGCAGCTCTTTGTGCTTAGGGTTACTGTAATGAAAGTACAATTACTCCTTTATTGTTCCATAACAATAAATATTTAATCTTTATAGTTTGCAGTTTGTGTTTATATCTTAAATAATAATCCAAGTAAAACCATTTAATATAGTTTCTTCACAGAAATGAATCACAATGCTGAGATTAAGACCCAAATGTATATTTAATAACTTGTCTTTTAGTGAAATAAATAAATATCCACACGTAAAAACAAAACAAACTAAAACTTAAATAGTTTTAGTTTGTTTAACAGCATCTCCGGTTTTAAACTTACAAAAAGAAAACAAATATTAAAGTGAATAATTCAATCTGATTATTTTTTTACATAAGGAGACGAGATGGAAGTATAGATAGAGAGAGAGATAAAGAGAGAAGGAGATAGATGAGAGAGAAAGAGAGATAGTAGAGATATAAAGATACAGATAGAATGATATGAGATAATGGTATGAGAGGATAATATATATAATATGATGATAGAGAAGGATAGAGATAGAATGATATAATGATATAGATGTATAGAGATAGAGATTATTAATTATATATATAATTATATATAATATTCATATAATTATATCTAATTGTCTACCTATTATATACTATCTATACTATATTATATCATTATATATATATATCTTATATCCTATATATATACATATTCTAAGTTATATAATTATGTATATAATTATATATATAATTATTAATCTTATATAATTATCTTATTAATTATTGATAATTATATATATAATTATATTATATATAATTCTATACTACTATATAATACATTATGCTAATGATACTATCTATATATTATATATATGTATATATAAATATATATATAATTATATATAATTATATACAATTATATATATATGTATATTCAGAAATAAATAATCGAGTTCACAGGAAACATGAATAACACATTTATCTCTCGTTACAAAGACTCATAAAATATTTAAACCTTTTTCTCTCCTTCTTCTTCTCCTTCTTCTTCTCCTTCTTCATGTAATGTAATGTTTGTTTCACTCTTTATAGTGTCTCTTTGTAGTCGTGTCTTTTTGTAGTTGTGTCTCTTTGTAGTCATGTCGTGTCTTTTTGTAGTCAGTTTGTGTCTCTTTGTAGTCATGTTGTGTCTCTTTGTAGTCGTGTCTCTTTGTAGTCGTGTCTCTTTGTAGTTATGTTGTGTCTCCTTGTAGTCATGTCGTGTCACTTTGTAGTCATGTTGTGTCTCTTTGTAGTCGTGTCTCTTTGTAGTTATGTTGTGTCTCTTTGTAGTCATGTCGTGTCTCTTTGTAGTCATGTTGTGTCTCTTTGTAGTCATGTTGTGTCTCTTTGTAGTCGTGTCTCTTTGTAGTTATGTTGTGTCTCTTTGTAGTCATGTCGTTTCTCTTTGTAGTCATGTTGTGTCTCTTTGTAGTCATGTTGTGTCTCTTTGTAGTCGTGTCTCTTTGTAGTTATGTTGTGTCTCTTTGTAGTCATGTCGTGTCTCTTTGTAGTCATGTTGTGTCTCTTTGTAGTCATGTTGTGTCTCTTTATAGTCGTGTCTCTTTGTAGTCGTGTCTCTTTGTAGTTATGTTGTGTCTCTTTGTAGTCATGTCGTGTCTCCTTGTAGTCATGTTGTGTCTCTTTGTAGTCGTGTCTCTTTGTAGTCGTGTCTCTTTGTAGTTATGTCGTGTCTCTTTGTAGTCATGTTGTGTCTCTTTGTAGTCGTGTCTCTTTGTAGTTATGTTGTGTCTTTTTGTAGTCGTGTCTCTTTGTAGTTATGTTGTGTCTCTTTGTAGTCGTGTCTCTTTGTAGTTATGTCGTGTCTCTTTGTAGTCATGTTGTGTCTCTTTGTAGTCGTGTCTCTTTGTAGTTATGTTGTGTGTCTTTGTAGTCATGTTGTGTCTCTTTGTAGTTATGTCGTGTCTCTTTGTAGTCATGTCGTGTCTCCTTGTAGTCATGTCGTACCTTTAGAGAATATTTCTACACGCAGTACGCTCCTGTGTTTCAGACCAGTGTGGTGCTCAGAGTCTCCAGTCTGCCTCTGGTTCGCTCCGCGCTGCAGTCGGTGACCTCAGCGTACTCGGAGGTCAAAGGTCGTTACCCTCTGCTGCGTCTGATGGGGGGGGTTGCCGAGGTTGGCGTTCGCAGCGTCTCCAGTGTCGCAATGACGAGAGCCACGCCCCTCCTGCAGAGTCTGGAGCCGCAGAGTACGTGAATACAACTAATACTGCAAATATTACTAATACTAATACTAATACTGCAAATACTACGAATACTGCAAATATTACTGATACTGCAAATACTACTGATACTGCAAATACTACTGATACAAATACTACTGATACTAATACTGCAAATAGTACTGATACTAATACTGTAAATACTGCTGATACTAATACTGTAAATACTACTGATACTAATACTGCAAATACTACTGATACTAATACTGTAAATACTACTGATACTAATCCTGCGAATACTACTGATACTAATACTGCAAATACTACTGATACTAATACTGTAAATACTGCTGATACTAATACTGCAAATACTACTGATACTAATACTGAAAATACTGCTGATACTAATACTGAAAATACTACTCATACTAATACTGCAAATACTACTGATACTAATACTGTAAATACTGCTGATACTAATACTGCAAATACTACTCATACTAATACTGTAAATACTGCTGATACTAATACTGCAAATACTACAAATACTACTGATACTAATACTGCAAATACTACTGATACTAATACTGCAAATACTACTCATACTAATACTGCACATATTACTGATACTAATACTGCAAATACTATTGATACTAATACTGCAAATACTACTCATACTAATACTGCAAATACTACTCATACTAATACTGCACATATTACTGATACTAATAATACGAATACTACTGATACTACTACTACTGCTAGTATTTATAGTATGTCTAATATTTCTAATACTTCCTCTCTACCTGCAGTGGAAGTTGCCAACAGTTTCGCTCTCGTTAGTCTCGACCGTCTGGAGAAAAACTTCCCCATCCTGAACCAATCAACAGACGAGGTTTGTTATTAACCAGGTGATATTGACCAGGTGTTATTGAACAGGTGTTATTAACCAGGTGTTATTGACCAGGTGTTATTGAACAGGTGTTATTGACCAGGTGTTATTGAACAGGTGTTATTGACCAGGTGTTATTGACCAGGTGTTATTGAACAGGTGTTATTGACCAGGTGTTATTAACTAGGTGTTATTGACCAGGTGTTATTGAACAGGTGTTATTAACCAGGTGTTATTGACCAGGTGTTGTTGACCAGGTGTTGTTGACCAGGTGTTTCCTCCTCGTCATCAGGTCATGGGTCACCTGAAGGACGCCTTCTTCCTGACGCTGGACGACGTGCAGCTGTGGGTGGTGGACGGTCTGGACGTAGCTCTGGATCAGCTCGAGCGTCTTTCTGATGGCGCTCTGGCGGTCGTGCGGTTGCTGCAGGACACTCAGGCGGGCCGCGCTGCCACATCAGGACTGGATGATGTGCTGAGTCGTCTGGAAGAAGCCACCGCCTACTACCTGCCGCTGCCACCCACAATGCGTGAGTACAGGAGCCTTTCAGAATAAACTCTGGGTCTTTTCATAATGCATTATAAAAAGATTACAACATATTGTAAAAAGATTATAATGCATCTGCAAACTGAATTACCTATTGATGCATCTATAATAATGCATGCTTCATCATAACATTTCCTTGTTGGAGGTAATTAAGTGTAATGAATTATGATCTTCATGATCTATGCGGCGTCATAAGAGATATTATGTTTGATGATTATGATGATGATATTATGTTACATGTTAGCAGCCTCTACGTTAAACTGCAAACACACGTTGAAGTCCACATTCAACATCACGTCTGCTTTTACTTCGCTGACTGTGCTGTTGTGTGTCAGGTCGAGAGTGGGAGATGAGGGTGCAGGAGCTGGAAGATGAAGACGAGGATGAGCCCAGTCTGTGGACGAGGGTCCGCAGCCTCCTGCTGAACCTCAGCCTGCAGCTTTATCACCGCATGATGAAGGTCAGAGAGCAGCTGCATAAAGCTGCCAGGACGCTGGGAGATACTGCCGACAAGGTGAGACTGAACTTCTTCTTCTACTGTCGGAGGTTCACAAGCAAAGAATGAGTTATAGGGTGTGTTCAGGGACATTTCAAGGTGACCTGAGACAGGTGATCAGTGTTTCCGTACAATGAGGCAATGGGCCGTACAGAGGAGCACTAGTATATAGTGCATCATATAGTCCAAAAGACTCATAGTATGTCAAACATAAGATCATGATGTAAGTCGTGTTTCTCCTCAGAGCTGCAGTGACTCCTCTCTTCCTGCAGGTCGGTCTAAGTGCGGTACTGGAACTTGCCGGGGAGTTACTGCAGTACCTGCAGCATCTCCTGATGGCGCTGGTGTACCGTGCAGAGGGAGTCCGGGAGCTGACGCTGAGCAGGGTCAGAGCTCAGGCCGTCATGCTGGTCGAGCTGCGTCCCGTACGTCAGATCATAGCGCTGCCGGAACAGATTCAGCAGCTGCTGGGAGACCTGCAGGAGCTCGCCAAGATTCTGCTGCAGGTGGTGATCAACGCCACGCCGCTCTACAACATGGTGAGAGCCACAGGAAGTCACCTGACACACACCTGACATGACACACACTTGACCTGACACACCTGGACCTGACACACACCTGACATGACACAAACCTGACATGACACACACCTGGACCTGACACACCTGGACTTGACACCCCCCTGACCTGACACACACCTGACCTGACACACACCTGACCTGACACCCCCCTGACCTGACACACACCTGACCTGACACACACCTGACCTGACACACACCTGACATGACACACACCTGACCTGACACACACCTGGACCTGACACAAACCTAACATGACACACACCTGACACACACCTGGAACCTCTGCTGTGCTAAGCTAGGCTAAACGTTCCTTTACGACTCACTGTCTGATTGTTTTGAAACTTCTGAACTTGTGTGTTGTTCAGCTCCAGCAGCCGTCTGCTCAGGAGGTGGAGGACTTCCTGAACCAGGAGGACTTTGCAGCCGAAAATTCATCTGGTCGCAACTCTACTAACAGTCTCTTCCTGAAGGCGATGGACGGACGTCCCCGTCGCCGCCGAAGTCTCTACTCCCGCAGCGGCAGAGGCTCCGCTGGCCCCCAGAGCCCCGACCAGCCCAATGGCCGCCGCCGCTCCAGCCTGAAGGACCCTACCGGCCACGGAAGTGGATGGCCAGCCTCTCCCTTCCGAGGGCACCAACAACCGCCGGCCATCTGCCACCGAGCTGCTCCTCGCTCCGCTCAAACAGTTCGTCTCTCAGAGCCAGAAGGCCTTCGAGTACCTGAGCCCCACCTCCCCCGAGACCCCCGAGATCCCCGAGACCCCCGAGATCCCCGACGACGACGACAACGGCATGCCTCTGGTCGACTGTTAAACGCCATGCTGAGGTCTCTGATCCACGCCAAACCACCGCCGTCAGTCCCGCCCCCCGACCAATTACAGCCTCCCGTGTCAGTCCCCGATGATGAGACGTTTCTGCCTCAGCTGGTGTTGGTTTGTTCGTACATGTTCACCAACAGAGCGATCAGAAAGTTAGTTTAAATGTCTGTGAGTCGATTTATAAATGTGTAGGTTTTATTGTTACAAAACAAACGATGCTTAATCTTTAAGTTTCATCAAGAATACTAAGGTACACATATTGGCTCTTTATTAGTTATTATAAAACACTGAATAATACCTAAAGCATTACCATATTCTACAACTGCCAGGTCTTTAACTCTTAAACTCCCAGTTACTGCGTCATTACAGTAAATGAGGAAGTTGTTGTACATGAATGACGATCTTGTTTTGTTCTCCTTTAATAACACTTAATAAATGTTTTATTCTTATGTACCAAAACACAAAACTACGTTAAGTGTTAACATCGTGCAACTCTTAGTTAATGAGTTGTAGAATTAACAAATGTTTTATAATAACTAATATGCATGAAAATAACTATATCATATGTACCTTAATATAATGTTAGCAGAATTAAAATGTATATATAATATAAAATAATTACTTTTAAAACATTGGCCTCGAGGAATTAGTAAAAACATGAACTCGCTTTGGAGATAAAAACATTTGATGTTTGATGAAGATCCTTCAACCTTTCTGAAATGTTATTTTGCCCCTTAGGGCCACCGTACCTGGAGAACGCTGCAGTTCAGTTTACTGACAGAATGTTCCCCAAACATTACAGATCATCACATCTATCATAATAATCATATTTACCGGAAGGAAAGTGTACTGCACTGAAGGTGAACTGAAAATCGACATGAAGTCATTGTAACTGACATTTAGTTGAAGTCAGAAATAAAAACTTATTTATTTTCATAACTTTTAAGAAATATAAATTCAAATATATTATTATTATTATCACAGCTGTATGTGTAACTCTGTGTCCCCTTCAGTTTCTCTGCACTCCTACATGTTTAAATAAAGTTTCTCTGCACTCCAACATGTTTAAATAAAGTTTCTCTGCACTCTGACATGTTTAAATAAAGTTTCTCTGCACTCCGACATGTTTAAATAAAGTTTCTCTGCACTCCGACATGTTTAAATAAAGTTTCTCTGCACTCCGACATGTTTAAATAAAGTTTCTCTGCACTCCTACATGTTTAAATAAAGTTTCTCTGCACTCCTACATGTTTAAATAAAGTTTCTCTGCACTCCGACATGTTTAAATAAAGTTTCTCTGCACTCCTACATGTTTAAATAAAGTTTCTCTGCACTCCTACATGTTTAAATAAAGTTTCTCTGCACTCCGACATGTTTAAATAAAGTTTCTCTGCACTCCTACATGTTTAAATAAAGTTTCTCTGCACTCCGACATGTTTAAATAGCGTCTTGAGATTGCTTTTAGCTTTGAAAGACGCTTTATAAATACAATTTATTATTATTATTATTAAATAAAGCTTTTGGAATCACAATTAAAAAACAATTTGTCCATTCAGGAGAAAAACACTTAAATAATCAATACTTATAATAAAACAATAATATTTTATGTTGCAGAATTAGTACTTTTTGTATATTTTGATGGCGATACTTTTATACTTTTCCTTAAGCAACATTTTGATGCAGGACTTTCACTTGTATAAAACGTATAAAACATTTCTTCTCTCAGGTAAACATCTTCTGGAGGTTCAGCTTCATGAGATAATTTTTAAATCCCTATATAAATAAGAATCACAAAGTCTGAACTGCTGAACGCTCCAAACTACAGAAATATATTAAAATAAACATTTATTTAAGCTGAACTGAACTTTATCATGAAGCTCATGAAGTAAACAAGGTTTATTACAAAGTTAAATACAAACAGAAGTATAAAGTCAATAATCTCTAAAGTAATTTATCTGCAGATCGGAAGAAGATTTTGGGATCAAAGCGATCCGGCTTCCCTTCGTAGTGCGAGGAGCATCGACCAATCACGTTCGAGCGTGCACCGGTTGAAATACAATCTGCTAAGCGATCGGCGTCTGACGAAGATTTAGCTTTTTATATATTCATATGCAGATGTGTTCATAGAGATCAGACACGTCGTGAGCAGAAACGTGCATTTCATAAAAAAAACAATTTGCTATTTAAGTCGAATTTTAAAATGTCCCCTTGAAATAATTACAGGACTTAAAAAAAGGTAAACTGTGTGTAAGACTGAGCCAAAGAAGTTTGCAGCTTCCCGTGAGTCTGTCTGAACTTAAGTTCCCAGAATTCCTTGGTTTTGTTTAGTCCTCCATGTTGTCCCTCTTCGCCCTCTTGGAGCTAGTTTTCTCCTTAAGGAGCTCTCGGAGTTTCTTTTTCGTCTCCGTCAGCCGGCACGCTCTGCTGCTCACTTCCTGTTCCTCCCGTGGGACTTCCTGTTCCTCCCGTGTGTTCCTCCAGCGGCTCTGAACGCTCTCCTGCAGTTGGTTCAAAACTTTGCCGTCCTGGAAAGACGAGAGAGTGACAGCTCAGAGACCCAATTAGGTGGCTCCATGATGACGCCTGACAGCTGGTTGGACACTTTACAGAGAAGCTGTCATTGCTCATTGAGATTAAAAAACATAACATATAATAAAATCCGATAACTAGCTGCTCCTTATTTCTACCATGTTTGTTTAATAATTCTGTTACACATGTTTCTCTTTATTTAATACGTTAGATACTTCCCTTTGCTGCTGTTACGCTGAAAAGAATATCTGATCTGTGTTTGCACAATGAAAAGCAGGAACAATAAGTCACAATAAGAAGTGATAATAAGTAATAATAAGTGATAATAAGTAATAATAAGTGATAATAAGTAATAATAAGTGATAATAAGTGATAATAAGTGATAAGTAATAATAAGTGACAATAAATGATAATAAGTAACAATAAGTGATAACAAGTGATAATAAGTAATAATAAGTGATAATAAGTAATAATAAGTGATAATAAGTGATAATAAGTGATAATAAGTGATAATAAGTAATAATAAGTGGTAATAAGTGATAATAAGTACTAATAAGTAATAATAAGTGTTAATAAGTGATAATAAGTGATAATAAGTGGTAATAAGTGATAATAAGTAATAATAAGTGTTAATAAGTAATAATAAGTGATAATAAGTGATAATAAGTAATAATAAGTGATAATAAGTGATAATAAGTGATAATAAGTGATAAGTAATAATAAGTGATAATAAGTGATAATAAGTTATAATAAGTACTAATAAGTGATAATAAGTGATAATAAGTGGTAATAAGTACTAATAAGTAATAATAAGTGTTAATAAGTAATAATAAGTGATAATAAGTGATAATAAGTAATAATAAGTGATAATAAGTGATAATAAGTGATAATAAGTGATAAGTAATAATAAGTGATAATAAGTGATAATAAGTGATAATAAGTAATAATAAGTGATAATAAGTACTAATAAGTGATAAGTAATAATAAGTGATAATAAGTGATAATAAGTTATAATAAGTACTAATAAGTGATAATAAGTGATAATAAGTAATAACAAGTGATAATAAGTAATAAGTGATAATAAGTGATAATAAGTGGTAATAAGTGATAATAAGTAATAAAAAGTGATAATAAGTACTAATACGTGATAATAAGTAATAATTAGTTATAATAAGTACTAATAAGTGATAATAAGTAATAAGTGATAATAAGTGATAATAAGTGATAATAATTAATAATAAGTGGTAGATAGGTAGGAAGGAAGGTCGGTTGATGGGTGAGTAGGTAGATAAGTACGTAGGAAGGAAGGAAGGTAGGTGGGAAGGTAGGTAGGTAGATAGGTAGGTAGGAAGGAAAGTAGGTAGGTAGGTAGGTAGGTAAGTAGGAAGGAAGGTAGGTAAGTAGGAAGATAGGTAGGTAGGTAGGAAGGAAGGACGGTAGGTAGGTAGGTAGATAGGAAGGTAGGAAGGTAGGAAGAAAGGAAGGAAGTTTGGAAGATAGGTAGGTAGGAAGGAAGGAAGGTAGGAAGGTAGGAAGGTAGGTAGGTAGGTAGGTAGGTAGGAAGGAAGGTAGATAGGTAGTTAGGAAGGAAGGTAGGTAGGTAGGAAGGAAGGAATGAAGGTAGGTAGGTAGATAGGTAGGAAGGTAGGTAGGTAGGTAGGTCAGTAGGAAGGAAGGTAGGTAGGTAGGTAGGTAGGAAGAAAGGAAGGTAGGTAGGTAGGAAGAAAGGAAGGAAGGTAGGTAGGAAGGAAGGTAGGTAGGTAGGGTAGATAGGAAGGTAGGAAGGAAGGAAGGAAGGTAGGTAGGTAAAGAGAAAGTAGGTAGGTAGGAAGGAAGGAAGGAAGGAAGGTAGGTAGGTAGGAAGGAAGGTAGATAGGCAGGAAGGAAGGTATGTAGGTAGGTAGGTAGGAAGGAAGGAATGTAGGTAGGAAGGTAGGAAGGTAAGAAGGAAGGAAGGTAGGTAGGTAGGAAAGTAGGAAGGTGGGAAGGAAGGAAGGAAAGTAGGTAGATAGGTAGGAAGGTAGGTAGGAAGGAAGCTAGGTAGGTAGGAAGGAAGGTAGGTAGTTAGGTAGATAGGTAGGTAGGAAGGAAGGAATGTAGGTAGGTAGGAAGGTAAGAAGGAAGGAAGGTAGGTAGGTAGGAAAGTAGGAAGGTGGGAAGGAAGGAAGGAAAGTAGGTAGATAGGTAGGAAGGTAGATAGGTAGGTAGGTCAGTAGGAAGGAAGGTAGGTAGGTAGGAAGAAAGGAAGGAAGTTTGGAAGATAGGTAGGTAGGAAGGAAGGAAGGTAGGAAGGTAGGTAGGTAGGTAGGAAGGAAGGAAGGAAGGAAGGTAGATAGGTAGTTAGGAAGGAAGGTAGGTAGGTAGGAAGGAAGGAATGAAGGTAGGTAGATAGGTAGGAAGGTAGGTAGGTAGGTCAGTAGGAAGGAAGGTAGGTAGGTAGGAAGAAAGGAATGTAGGTAGGTAGGAAGAAAGGAAGGAAGGAAGGTAGGAAGGAAGGTAGGTAGGTAGGTAGATAGGAAGGTAGGAAGGTAGGAAGGGAGGAAGGTAGGTAGGTAAAGAGAAAGTAGGTAGGTAGGAAGGAAGGAAGGAAGGTAGGTAGGTAGGAAGGAAGGTAGATAGGTAGGAAGGAAGGTAGGTAGGTAGGTAGGTAGGAAGGTAGGAAGGAAGGAAGGAATGAAGGTAGGTAGGTTGGTAGGAAGGAAGGTAGATAGGTAGGAAGGAAGGTAGGTAGGTAGGTAGGTAGGAAGGTAGGAAGGTAGGAAGGTAGGAAGGTAGGAAGGAATGAATGAAGGTAGGTAGGTTGGTAGGAAGGAAGGTAGGTAGGAAGGTAGGAAGGAAGGTAGGTAGGTAAAGAGAAAGTAGGTAGGTAGGAAGGAAGGAAGGTAGGTAGGTAGGTAGGAAAGTAGGAAGGAAGGAAGGAAGGAAGGTAGGTGGGTAAGTAGGTAGGTAGGAACCTAGGAAGGAAGGAAGGAAGGTAGGTAGGAAGGAAGGTAGGAAGGTAAAGACAAAGTAGGTAGGAAGGAAGGAAGGTAGGTAGGTAAAGAGAAAGTAGGTAAGAAGGAAGGAAGGAAGGTAGGTAGGTCGGAAGGAAGGTAGATAGGTAGGAAGGAAGGTATGTAGGTAGGTAGGTAGGTAGGAAGGTAGGAAGGAAGGAATGAAGGTAGGTAGGTTGGTAGGAAGGAAGGTAGGTAGGTAGGTAGGTAGGTAGGTAGTTAGGAAGGAAGGTAGGTAGTTAGGTAGGAAGGAAGGTAGGTAGGTAGGAAGGTAGGAAGGAAGGTAGGTAGGTAAAGAGAAAGTAGGTAGGAAGAAAGGAAGGAAGGTAGGTAGGAAGGAAGGTAGGTAGATAGGTAGATAGGAAGGTAGGAAGGTAGGAAGGAAGGAATGTAGGTAGGTAGGAAGGTAAGAAGGAAGGAAGGTAGGTAGGTAGGAAAGTAGGAAGGTGGGAAGGAAGGAAGGAAAGTAGGTAGATAGGTAGGAAGGTAGATAGGTAGGTAGGTCAGTAGGAAGGAAGGTAGGTAGGTAGGAAGAAAGGAAGGAAGTTTGGAAGATAGGTAGGTAGGAAGGAAGGAAGGAAGGTAGGAAGGTAGGTAGGTAGGTAGGTAGGTAGGAAGGAAGGTAGGTAGGTAGGAAGGAAGGAATGAAGGTAGGTAGATAGGTAGGAAGGTAGGTAGGTAGGTCAGTAGGAAGGAAGGTAGGTAGGTAGGAAGAAAGGAATGTAGGTAGGTAGGAAGAAAGGAAGGAAGGTAGGTAGGAAGGAAGGTAGGTAGGTAGGTAGATAGGAAGGTAGGAAGGTAGGAAGGGAGGAAGGTAGGTAGGTAAAGAGAAAGTAGGTAGGTAGGAAGGAAGGAAGGAAGGTAGGTAGGTAGGAAGGAAGGTAGATAGGTAGGAAGGAAGGTATGTAGGTAGGTAGGTAGGAAGGTAGGAAGGAAGGAAGGAATGAAGGTAGGTAGGTTGGTAGGAAGGAAGGTAGATAGGTAGGAAGGAAGGTAGGTAGGTAGGTAGGTAGGAAGGTAGGAAGGTAGGAAGGAATGAATGAAGGTAGGTAGGTTGGTAGGAAGGAAGGTAGATAGGAAGGAAGGAAGGAAGGTAGGTGGGTAAGTAGGTAGGTAGGAACCTAGGAAGGAAGGAAGGAAGGTAGGTAGGAAGGAAGGTAGGTAGGTAAAGACAAAGTAGGTAGGAAGGAAGGAAGGTAGGTAGGTAAAGAGAAAGTAGGTAAGAAGGAAGGAAGGAAGGTAGGTAGGTCGGAAGGAAGGTAGATAGGTAGGAAGGAAGGTATGTAGGTAGGTAGGTAGGTAGGAAGGTAGGAAGGTAGGAAGGTAGGAAGGAAGGAATGAAGGTAGGTAGGTTGGTAGGAAGGAAGGTAGATAGGTAGGAAGGTAGGAAGGAATGAATGAAGGTAGGTAGGTTGGTAGGAAGGAAGGTAGGTAGGTAGGTAGGTAGGTAGGTAGGAAGGAAGGTAGGTAGGTAGGTAGGTAGGTAGGTAGTTTGGAAGGAAGGTAGGTAGTTAGGTAGGAAGGAAGGTAGGTAGGTAGGTAGGAAGGTAGGAAGGAAGGTAGGTAGGTAAAGAGAAAGTATGTAGGAAGAAAGGAAGGAAGGTAGGTAGGAAGGAAGGTAGGTAGATAGGTAGATAGGAAGGTAGGAAGGTAGGAAGGAAGGAAGGTAGGTAGGTAAAGAGAAAGTAGGTAGGTAGGAAGGAAGGAAGGAAGGAAGGTAGGAAGGAAGGTCGATAGGTAGGAAGGAAGGTATGTAGGTAGGTAGGAAGGTAGGAAGGAAGGAATGAAGGTAGGTAGGTGGTAGGAAGGAAGGTAGATAGGTAGGGAGGAAGGTAGGTAGGTAGGTAGGTAGGAAGGTAGGAAGGAATGAATGAAGGTAGGTAGGTTGGTAGGAAGGAAGGAAGGAAGGTTGGTAGGTAGGTAGGTAGGTAGGTAGAAAGGAAGGAAGGAAGGTAGGTTAAAAGGAAGAAAGGTAGGTAAGAAGGAAGGAAGGTAGGTAATTAGGAAGAAAGGAAGGTAGGTGGGAAGGTAGGTAGGAAGAAAAGAAGGAAGGTAGGTAGGAAGGTAGCAAGGAAGGAAGATAGGTAGGTAAAGAGAAAGGAGGTAGGTAGGTAGGTAAGTAGGAAGGAAGGAAGGAAGGTAGGTAGGTAGGTAGGTAGGTAGGTAGGAATAAAGGTAGGTAGGTAGGTAGGTAGGAAGGAAGGTAGATAAGAAGGAAGGAAGGTAGGTAGGAAGGAAGGTAGGTAGGAAGGAAGGAAGGTAGGTAGGTAGGTAGGTAGGTAGTTTGGAAGGAAGGTAGGTAGTTAGGTAGGAAGGAAGGTAGGTAGGTAGGTAGGAAGGTAGGAAGGAAGGTAGGTAGGTAAAGAGAAAGTATGTAGGAAGAAAGGAAGGAAGGTAGGTAGGAAGGAAGGTAGGTAGATAGGTAGATAGGAAGGTAGGAAGGTAGGAAGGAAGGAAGGTAGGTAGGTAAAGAGAAAGTAGGTAGGTAGGAAGGAAGGAAGGAAGGAAGGAAGGTAGGAAGGAAGGTCGATAGGTAGGAAGGAAGGTATGTAGGTAGGTAGGAAGGTAGGAAGGAAGGAATGAAGGTAGGTAGGTTGGTAGGAAGGAAGGTAGATAGGTAGGGAGGAAGGTAGGTAGGTAGGTAGGTAGGAAGGTAGGAAGGAATGAATGAAGGTAGGTAGGTTGGTAGGAAGGAAGGAAGGAAGGTTGGTAGGTAGGTAGGTAGGTAGGTAGAAAGGAAGGAAGGAAGGTAGGTTTAAAAGGAAGAAAGGTAGGTAAGAAGGAAGGAAGGTAGGTAATTAGGAAGAAAGGAAGGTAGGTGGGAAGGTAGGTAGGAAGAAAAGAAGGAAGGTAGGTAGGAAGGTAGCAAGGAAGGAAGATAGGTAGGTAAAGAGAAAGGAGGTAGGTAGGTAGGTAAGTAGGAAGGAAGGAAGGAAGGTAGGTAGGTAGGTAGGTAGGTAGGTAGGAATGAAGGTAGGTAGGTAGGTAGGTAGGAAGGAAGGTAGATAAGAAGGAAGGAAGGTAGGTAGGAAGGAAGGTAGGTAGGTAGGTAGGAAGGAAGGAAGGAAGGTTGGTAGGTAGGTAGGTAGGTAGGTAGGAAGGAAGGAAGGAAGGTAGGTTAAAAGGAAGAAAGGTAGGTAAGAAGGAAGGAAGGTAGGTAAGTAGGAAGGAAGGTGGGAAGGTAGGTAGGAAGGAAGGAAGGTAGGTAGGAAGGTAGGAAGGAAGGAAGATAGTTAGGTAAAAAGAAAGTAGGTAGGTAGGTAGGTAGTTAGGTAGGTAGGAAGGAAGGAAGGTAGGTAGGTAGGTGGGAAGGTAGGTAGGTAGGAAGGAAGGTAGGAGCTCATCACACTGTAGATGAAGTCGGGTGTTAGTATCAGAAGAGTTTTATTACCAAACAAATATTAAGACTTTACAGAATGAAGAGACTCCAGGATTATATTTTATTAGTAACAAAAAACTCTTCTATCAAGTTCAATGTAAGCAGTCGTTGTTTTAGCTCTGTTTTTAAATCCAAAATAAAAACAGAATTTGTCTCATTTGTGTCTCAGGGGTGTCTCAGGGGTGTCTCAGATGTCTTACAGGTGTGTGTCAGATGTGTGTCTCAGGTGTGTCAGGTGTGTCCTAGGTGTCTCACAGGTGTGTCTCAGGTGTCTCAGGTGTGTCTCAGGTGTGTCTCAGGTGTGTCTCAGGTGTGTCTGAGGTGTCTCAGGTGTTGTCTCACTGCAGAAGGCAGCCACAGCTAGCGCTCTTGTCTTTGTGGGAGGGAGTCGAACAGCTGCATGGCCTGTTTGGTGGGTAGGTAGGAAGAAAGGAAGGAAGGTAGGTAGGAAGGTAGGTAGGTAAGTAGGAAGGAAGGAAGGTAGGAAGGTGGGAAGGAAAGAAGGAAGGTAGGTAGGTAGGTAGGTAGGAAGGTAGGAAGGAAGGAAGGAAGGTAGGTAGGTAGATAAGAAGGAAGGAAGGAAGGAAGGTAGGTAAGTAGGAAGGAAGGAAGGTAGGTGGGAAGGTAGGTTAAAAGGAAGGAATTTAGGTAAGAAGGAAGGAAGGAAGGTAGGTAAGTAGGAAGGAAGGAAGGTAGGTGGGAAGGTAGGTTAAAAGGAAGGAATTTAGGTAAGAAGGAAGGAAGGAAGGTAGGTAAGTAGGAAGGAAGGAAGGAAGGTAGGTAGGTAGGTAGGTAGGAAGATAGGAAGGAAGGAAGGTAGGTAAGTAGGAAGGAAGGAAGGAAGGAAGGTAGGTAGGTAGGAAGGAAGGTAGGTAGGTAGCAAGGAAGGTAGGTAGGTAGGAAGAAAGGAAGGAAGGAAGGTAGGTAGGTAGGTAGGAAGGAAGGTAGGTAGGTCGGTAGGAAGGAAGGTAGGTAGGTAAAGAGAAAGTAGGTAGGTAGGAAGGAAGGAAGGAAGGAAGGTAGGTAGGTAGGTAGGTAGGTAGGAAGGAAGGTAGATAGGTAGGAAGGAAGGTATGTAGGTAGGTAAGTAGAAAGGTAGGAAGGTAGGAAGGAAGGAATGATGGTAGGTAGGTAGTTAGGAAGGAAGGTAGGTAGGTAGTTAAGTAGGAAGTTAGGAAGGTAGGTAATTAGGAAGAAAGGAAGGTAGGTGGGAAGGTAGGTAGGAAGAAAAGAAGGAAGGAAGGTAGGTAGGAAGGTATGAAGGAAGGAAGATAGGTAGGCAAAGAGAAAGTAGGTAGGTAGGTAGACAGGTGGGTAGGTAGGAATGTAGGTAATTAGGAAGAAAGGAAGGTAGGTGGGAAGTAGGTAGGAAGAAAAGAAGGAAGGAAGGTAGGTAGGAAGGTATGAAGGAAGGAAGATAGGTAGGCAAAGAGAAAGTAGGTAGGTAGATAGGTAGGAAGCTAGGTAGGTAGGAAGTCAAGGTAGGTAGGTAGGTAGGTAGGTAGGAAGGCAGGCAGGTAGGTAGGTAGGTAGGTAGGTAGGTAGGTAGAAAGGAAGGTAGGTTGGTAGGAAGGAAGGTAGGTAGGTAGCAAGGAAGGTAGGAAGGAAGGAATGAAGGTAGGTCGTTAGGTAGGTAGAAAGGAAGGAAGGAAGGTAGGTAGGTAGGAAGGTAGGAAGGTAGGTAGGTAGGTAAGTAGGAAGGAAGGAAGGAAGGAAGGAAGGAAGGTAGGTAGGTAGGTAGATAGGAAGGAGGAAAGGTAGTTAGGTAGGAAGGTAGGTAGGTAGGAAAGTAGGAAGGAAGGTAGGTGGGAAGGTAGGTAGGTAGGTAGGTAGGTAGGTAGGAAGGAAGGTAGGTAGGTTCTTTGAAGAATATCATTTTGAGTGAAACCTATTAAAGGAAAGAGATGTTTTCTCCAGCACCTGGTGGATGTCAGAGGAACTGCATCAAGATCATCAGAGTGAAGGAGGAGCTGGTGTTAAAGGAAGACTTGACCCTCAAAATGATCATTTGTACAATAATAACTCGTGTAACTTTGTTTTCCTTTCCTCCGCGGAAAACTAAGAATAAAGAAATGTGTTGCTGTTTGTTGAACTGTTTCAGCTGCAGCAGAAGATGCAGGAGGCGGGGATCAGGGAGGAGCTGACGCTGCGCTGGGGCAGGCGGCCTAATGGGAAGATCTTCCACAGGGAGAAGCAGAGAGCGCCCCCTGCTACCTGCAAGAAGGAGACATCGCCCCCTGCTGCCTGGGAGAAGGAGACATCGCCCCCTGCTGCCTGGGAGAAGGAGACATCGCCCCTTGCTGCCTAGGAGGAGCAGACTGACTGTGACACTTGGAAACCAGGCAACAAATGATTATCTGCTGAAAATGTAATTATTATATGTAATAATAACATTATCATTTTTCATGTGTGTTCCTTTAGTAACAATTAAAAAGAAAATGCAATAATTACATTTTTATTTGAATAAAGTCCTCATATTCAATTATATTCTGTTTGTGATGTTTCTGTTTCCTATATATTTACATGTCAAAGAAAAGTTCATTAAGATTATTAAAGTGAGTAACATTTATTTTTTTCTTCCTCCTGTTTTTAAAAGTGTAATCTTTGTTTTACCTGTCGGTTACAGCCTGTACGGAGGAGTGTTAGTGCCAGGCGTCAGGGAAATCAGAGGACGAAGAGTTTTTTAGATTTTGAGAAGTCGAAATGTCGAGAATAAAGTTGAACTTTCTGTATTTACGGAATTAATACCGACAGTTCAACTTTATTCTCAAAATGCAAAATACATAATCCTCTTCATGCCTGGCACTAACACTCTTCCATAAGCAGATATTGTTGTTTAGAAAGAGAGTTTGTTTTGTACAATTATTACTAAAACAAATTTAAAATGAATGTTTGCCTAATTGATAAATGTGCTGATGTACTCGTATAAACTGTTTAATTTGTAACAAAACATCAGATTTTATTATTTCTTTTTTTTCATGTTTTGTACATAAAATGTTTAATTAGTAAAGTAAATAAAGCCTTCATTACATTTGTCTTCACACAGATAAATATAATAAAGTCAAAGTAAAAAGTAACATGAAAAGAAAATACAAGTACCTCAAACTTGTACTTTATATTATTCATGTGTTTTCAGTTAAACTCTCGATGCACAAACAAACATCTGTGAACTTTTGTGTCTCAGCGTTTCCTCACAAATAATTCTGAAGACACTTTGATTTGTTTGTTATATCAAAAGTGAAGACGAGTTTATTCACACAAATATTGAGCTCATCACACTGTAGATGAAGTCGGGTGTTAGTATCAGAAGAGTTTTATTACCAAACAAATATTAAGACTTTACAGAATGAAGAGACTCCAGGATTATATTTTATTAGTAACAAAAAACTCTTCTATCAAGTTCAATGTAAGCAGTCGTTGTTTTAGCTCTGTTTTAAATCCAAAATAAAAACAGAATTTGTCTCATTTGTGTCTCATTTGTGTCTCAAGTGTCTCAGGTGTGTCTCAGGTGTGTCTCAGGTGCATCTCAGGGGTGTCTCAGGTGTGTCCCAGGTGTCTTACAGGTGTGTGTCAGATGAGTGTCTCAGGTGTGTCAGGTGTCTCACAGGTGTGTCTCAGGTGTGTCTTGGATGTCTCAGGTGTGTCTCAGGTGTGTCTCAGGTGTGTCTCAGGTGTGTCTCAGGTGTGTCTCAGGTGTTGTCTCAGGTGTCTCAGGTGTGTCTCACTGCAGAAGGCAGCCACAGCTAGCGCTCTTGTCTTTGTGGGAGGAGTCGAACAGCTGCATGGCCTGTTTGTTGATCAGAGTCCAGAAGTTCTCGAAGGAGATGCTCTGCCCGCTCTGAACCCCCATCTGATCTAGAACCTGCCCCAGACCCTCCTCACTCTCCACCTGCTGCACACAGGAAGCATGTGTAAACAGTTAACAAAATAAAACTCACAGGGCCGTGATGTCAGCCACCAAACAGCAAACACTGACTGCACAAAATATTCTGTTATTTTAAAGATGATATTCCTGCTCAGTTGCAGAACTGAGACTAAGTCAATGTTTTCAAGTGAGTCCCAAGTCTTTGCACTCAAGTCCCGAAACTTTCAGATTTGAATCCTAAACAAGACATAATGTGCTCTCCGACTTGCACGTTTTACATACTGCTGCACAGTTTTTGAACGTAAACCAAATTACTTTTGGTATAATTCTTACCAAATGGCGCTCAGTAACGTTCTTTATGTGAAAATTGACTTTCGATTATGTTCTTAAAGTCAAACTAAAGCTGTCTGATAAATACTGAAGTCTGCTCCAAACAGAGTCCTGTGTGCAGAACAGGTTCTCAGCATCTGCTTTATAACTTACTTAAACTTTGAATAGAAGTGAGAAAAAAAGCTTCAGGCTCATTTTCCTAAGTGTTGTAATTCTCGTTTTGGCCACAAGAGCGCAGCACTGGCCGGCCTCGCTATAAAGAACATCTGTGCAGAGTTTTACAACATTTCCACTTTACACTTGTCTTCACGGATGACAAAAAAAGTAATTTAGAAAAATGATCCTCACAAATATTTTTTTTAACATATTTTTAAAGAGGTAAAAATATCCTGACAAAACTTTTCATACCTGGAAAAAACATTTGCTTCACCTTTTTTTTTTTACCTCAAATATGACTTGAAAGTACTTAAAAGTAGTATGTGAGTAACTGTACTTATTCCACCTCTGGTTAAAAGTAAGAATATAACTCATGCATGTATAATGTGCAGTATTCAGAGTTTGATATTATTGTATTAAAGTACCTTGGAGAATCCAGGCAGCTGTTTGCAGATCATGGTCTGGAACTGTGTTGTGTTCAAGGTCGGCCCATCGTCTGCAGCTTTATGGAACTCTGTGACCAACGTGTTGATGGCTATCTCCAAATCTGAGTACTGACGCAGAACAAAGGCAAGAGAATCAGCGGGAATCAGCAGGAATCAGCAAGAATCAGAAGGAATCAGCAAGAATCAATATACAGAAGAAGAACAAAGACTGCGCGGAAACATTGTTAAGTGTGCAGATGTGGAAGCACACACATGTACACAACACAGACGTGTGTGTTGCCTTAATGTCAGATGATTTAATGTAAGTAATGAATATACTGCTGGTCATTTAATCTGTTTTAATAAAACATAATTTATTTTATTTTTAATCTTTTTAATCTGCAAAGTAACTAAAGTTGTCAGATAAATGCAGATACATTTACTCAAATATATTCACTCATATTTATTTATTCAAATATATACAGGTACAAATAATACAATATATAATTTACTATTTCACTTAATTAATTAATTAAATATTAAATGCTCTTACATGTATTTGTTAGTGATAATTAAATATTCTGTAATAATACAACACTTTTAAAAGAGCCATTCTGAGCACTTTTAGTTTTATACTACATACTACATTTTGCTAATAACACTTCTATACTTTAACATTTTGCAGGACTTATTTGTAATGAAGTATTTTAGACTATTCTATTTGTACTTAAGTAAAGGATTTGAGTACTTCTAATACTACTACATACACGTAGTGCAGTAAAAAGTACAATATTTACCTCAAAGTATAAAGTAGCAGAAAATGAAAATACTCAAGTAAAGTACAAGTGCGTGAGACTTGCAGTTAAGTAAATGTACTTTCCAGTTCTGACTAACACCAAATAATATTTAACATTCTTGATTTTGACTCGAGTCGTTGTGATCTCAGCTAATCAGATCGTTCGAACTGTGAAGATATCATTACATCTCATCATTTATATCTTCACTTTGAACTTCTGCACAAAGTGTCGGTACCTTTTTATTGGACAAACGTGTAAACAAAGACATGAAGATGATATAATAAACTATAAGTACTTCAAAAATAGTTTCATTCAATTTGTCATCAGGATCCATAACCAGCTAATGAATGCAGAAACTTTAACGTAACATTAATGTTACATTACATTACATTTAGTAACTTCTAGCGACTTCCAGGACAGCCAATTTAAATAGCCAAATTACTGAGGAGTTGACAACACTGCTCCGATATCGGTCCAGAATGAGGGGCTTAGAAGGTTCCGTAGAACTACAACTTCTGTGTCAGGTGACGTCATGGGGCCCAAAAAGACTAACCCTAACCCATTGACTAACATAAATAAATATATTAACATCAGCGTGTAGTTCTGATGAGGTAAATCAACTTCCCTGTACGATCACTTGAGCAGCATTTATCCAGATTGACGGAGGAGGCGATAAAAATATGAGCATGTGTGTTTCACTGCATCGTCACAGCACACATGTTCTGTGGCGCGTGACGTCTCTTCACTTCTCTTCACGTGTCTTCAAGTATCCCCACGACTCTTTAAGTGTGTTCAAGTCTCTTCACGTGTCTTCAAGTGTCTTCAAGTCTCTACACGTGTCTTCACGTCTCTTCACGTGTCTTCACATCTCTTCAAGTGTCTTCACATGTCTTCACGTGTCTTCAAGTCTCTTCAAGTGTCTTTACGTGTCTTCAAGTCTCTTCACGTGTCTTCAAGTCTCTTCACGTTTCTTCAAGTCTCTTCACGTGTCTTCAAGTTTCTTCACGTGTCTTCAAGTCTCTTCACGTGTGTTCAAGTCTCTTCACATGTCTTGAAGTCTCTTCAAGTCTCTTCACGTGTCTTCAAGTCTCTTCACGTGTGTTCAAGTCTCTTCACGTGTCTTCAAGTCTCTTCACGTGTCTTCAAGTCTCTTCACGTGTTTTCATGTGTCTTCAAGTCTCTTCACGTGTGTTCAAGTCTCTTCACATGTCTTGAAGTCTCTTCAAGTCTCTTCACGTGTCTTCAAGTGTCTTCACGTGTCCCCACGTATCTTCAAGTGTCTTCACGTGTCTTCATGTGTCTTCACGTCTCTTCAAGTCTCTTCACGTATCTCCACGTATCTTCAAGTGTCTTCACGTGTCCCCACGTCTCTTCAAGTATCTCCAAGTGTCTTCACGTGTCCCCACGTCTCTTCAAGTTTCTTCACGTCTCGTCTCTTCACGTGTCCCCACGTCTCTTTAAGCCTCTTCACGTGTCCTCACATCTCTTCACGTGTCCCCACGTCTCTTCAAGTCTCTTCCCGTATCTTCCTGTGTCTTCACGTCTCTTCACGTGTCCCCACGTCTCTTCAAGTCTCTTCAAGTGTCCCCACGTCTCTTCAAGTCTCTTCACGTATCTCCAAGTGTCTTCACGTGTCCCCACGTCTCTTCAAGTGTCTTCACGTATCTTCACGTGTCTTCAAGTCTCTTCACGTATCTCCAAGTGTCTTCACGTGTCCCCACGTCTCTTCAAGTGTCTTCACGTATCTTCACGTGTCTTCAAGTATCTTCACGTTTCTTCAAGTGTCTTCACGTGTCCCCACGTCTCTTCACGTGTCCCACGTCTCTTCAAGTCTCTTCACGTGTCTTCAAGTCTCTTCACGTGTCTTCACGTGTAGATACATTACATTTATTTTTAATATTATTTTTGATACATTTATAGGCAAATTAATTTATTCGAGTCATTTATTTATTTAGTTTTGTCAGGTTCCCCCCTCCACAACAGAGATCGGCTCAGGCTGTTTAATAAAGAAGTTGCTTTAATAAAACGTTGTTAGATATCTCTGGTATTCATGAAAACTTCTCCTGACACATAAAAACACTTTATACTTTAATAAAGTTGATCAATTATATAAATGATATCCAGCAGCTCACCTTAGTCGCCATCTGTGTAGCTTCAGTCGGCAGAAAATCTGAAAACTGACCGAAAGACGAGAGGGAGCTGCAGACTCCTCCTCCATACACACACACACACACACACACACACACACACACACACACACACACACACACTGAACACACATCCTGAACACACACAATGAACACACCCTGTAACGTGTTTGTAAAACTTATCATTGTTGACATTTTTCTTTCTGTTTCTGTTTGTCTTTAAGGATTCTGTAAAAGTTTCTTTGTCTTTGTTATCAGACTCACACACACTGAACACACCCAACACACACACTCACACACACACTCACTGAACACACCCAACACACACACACACACACACTGAACACACCCAACACACACACACCCAACACACACTCACACACACACCGAACACACCCAACACACACACTACACACACACACACACACACACACAACACCAGTGGCGGGCAGTCAGGGCCAGCAATGCCTTCTCTGCTGGCCTAAACATCATCAGCATATACATTTAATTTTGATATATTTCTTTCCACAAATATGTATTAAATGAATCCCGTAGTCTATTCTCTTCTTGTCATAGCTTTCCTCTTGATTGTCACTGCACAGTGTACTGCTGGGAATGCCTGCTATTTACAACTAAATGTTTCGTAAGTATTAATATAACTCTATTGTTAGGGTGATGCAACGCCCGGTTATACTGCGCTTCTGTCTAAATGTATAGTTTCTAGAGCCATGGCGTCATAATGATGGTATTAAGAGGGGGAACAATTCAGGTAGGACTGTGTAGGACATCACTGAAGGCCTAGGTGTGAACACGGCCCGCCACTGCCCAACACACACACACACACACACACACTAACTTACATTCACACACACAACTTTTACTACATTTATCTTTTTGTACTGCATACATTTTGTATATTTTGATTCTGATACTTTTGTACTTTTACTAGAGTTATATTTTGAACGCAAATATAAATAATCTGAGATAACGTGTCAGATCTGATACGAGCAGGAACTCAAACACACCCAAAGCAGTTTGATCTGAATGTTATCATCGTGTTAAAGAAAGAAGTGAAGCATGATGGGAAAGTGTGTGTGTGAGTGGGGAGGGGGGGGGGGGGGGGGACTCACAGGGTAGGTCAAAAGATACAATTCAAATAAATGATCTGAGATAATACAAGTACAGAAGTCATGTGACAGACATTAATTATTACACAGATAATGATTATGTAAAACTATATAAATTCTGAAAATCTGAAATTAAAAGATCCTTTAGATATAATAACTAGTTTCTATTATTCAATTATTATATTATTATATAGTCCGTCAGAGGATAGAGGTCAGAGGACACTTCAGCGTAATTTGACATTTCATGCTTTAATAACTTTAACAGTTTTGGACCAGGATCAGGGTCCGGGATCAGGGTCCAGAATCAAGGTCCATGATCAAATTCCAGGATTAGGGTTCACGGAGGTCGTGGAGGAGAAGGATTCGTTACTGTCGTCCGACCCGGCTCCGTCATGTCTGCTTCACTGACAGCAGCCAGGGTGGGAAACACAAGTTCTGCAGGTAAAACCTCAAAATAGGCTGCAGCTTTGGATATTTCCTGCTTTGAATATTTCCAGTTTCAGCTGCGATGCTGTTTAAGAGTTCTTACTGGAGATAATTATATTTATATTATATACACATGTTATAATCCTGTAATAATAAACACTATAAAGCTGATTCATGCTATTAAACTTCGAGTTTATTAGTAATATTCAGAGATAGTCTGAAATACGCTGAGGTACTCTAAAATACTCTGAGATACTCTGAAATACTCTGAAATACTCTGAAACACTCTTAGATACTCTTAGATACTCTGAGATACTCTGAAACACTGTGAGATAATCTGAAATACTCAGAAATACTGGAAGATAATCTTAAATACTCTGAGATACTCTGAAATACTCAGACATACTCTGAAATACTCATACATACTCTGAAATTCTGTGAGATACTCTGAAATACTCTAAAATACTCTGAAATACTCAGAGATACTTAAAAAACCCTGAAATAATCTGAGATACTCTGAAACACTCAGATATACTCTATAATACTCTGAAATACTCTGAGATACTCTGAAACACTCAGACATACTCTATAATACTCTGAGATATTCTAAAACACTCTGAAACACTCTTAGATACTCTTAGATACTCTGAAATACTCTGAAATACTGTGAGATACTCTGAAATACTCTGAAATACTCAGAGATAGTGTGAGATACTCTGAAATACTCAGAGATACTCTGAGATACTCTGAGATACTGTGAGAGAATCTGAAATACTCAGAGATACTCTGAAATAATCTGAAATACTCTGAAATACTCATACATACTCTGAAATACTGTGAGATACTCTGAAATACTCAGACATACTCTAGAATACTCTGAGATACTCAGACATACTCTAGAATACTCTGAGATACTCAGAGATACTGTGAGACACTCTGAGATACTCTGAAATACTCAGATACACTCGGGAATACTCTGAAATACTCTGAAATACTCTAAAATACTCTAAAATACTCTAAATACTCTGAAATACTCTGAAATACTCAGAGATACTTAAAAAACCCTGAAATAATCTGAGATACTCTGAAACACTCAGATATACTCTATAATACTCTGAAACACTCAGACATACTCTGAAACACTCAGACATACTCTATAATACTCTGAAACACTCAGACATACTCTGAAACACTCAGATATACTCTATAATACTCTGAAACACTCAGACATACTCTGAAACACTCAGACATACTCTATAATACTCTGAAACACTCAGACATACTCTATAATACTCTGAAACACTCAGACATACTCTGAAACACTCAGACATACTCTATAATACTCTGAGATACTCTGAAACACTCTTAGATACTCTTAGATACTCTGAAATACTCTGAGATACTCTGAGATACTCTGAGAATACTCTGAGATACTCTGAGATACTCTGAGATACTCTGAGATACTCATACATACTATGAAATACTGTGAGATACTCTGAAATACTCAGGGATACTCTGTTAAACACACTGAAACACTCAGACATACTCTAGAATACTCTGAGATACTCAGAGATACTGTGAGACACTCTGAGATACTCTGAAATACTCAGATACACTCGGGAATACTCTGAAATACTCTGAGACACTCTGAAATACTGTGAGAGAATCTGAAATACTCAGACATACTCTGAAATACAGTGAGATACTCTGAAACACTCTGAAATACTATTAGATACTCTGAGATACTCTGAAATACTCTGAGATACTCTGAAATACTCTGAGATACTCTGAGATACTCTAAAAAGAATCTGAAAAACCCTGAAATACTCTGAGATATTCTGATATACTCAGAGATACTCAGAAATACTGGAAGATAATCTTAAATACTCTGAGATACTCTGAGATACTCAGACACACTCTGAAATACAGTGAGATACTCTGAAACACTCTGAGATACTCTAGAATACTTATACTCAGAGATACTTTGAGATACTCTGAAACACTCTGAGATACTCAGAGATACTGTGAGATAATCTGAGATACTCGGAAATACTGTGAGATAGTGTGAGATACTCTGAAATACTCTGAAACACTCAGACATACTCTTAGATACTCTGAAACACTCTGAGATACTCTAGAATACTCTGAAATACTTATACTCAGAGATACTGTGAGATAATCTGAGATACTCGGAAATACTCTGAGATACTCTGAAATACTCTGTAATACTCTTAAATACTCTGAGATGCTATGAAATACTCTGAAATATTCAGAGTTAATCTGAAATACTCAGATATATTGTGAGATACTCAGAGATACTCAGA
Source organism: Cottoperca gobio (assembly GCF_900634415.1). NCBI lineage: Eukaryota > Metazoa > Chordata > Actinopteri > Perciformes > Bovichtidae > Cottoperca > Cottoperca gobio. Next base: position 18,043 of record NW_021166788.1, on the reverse strand, counting down.
GATACTCTGAAATACTTATACTCAGAGATACTCTGAAATACTTATACTCAGAGATACTTTGAGATACTTTGAGATACTCTTAAATACTCTGAAATACTCTGAAATACTCAGAGATACTGTGAGATAATCCGAAATACTATGAAATACTCAGAGATACTGTGAGATACTGTGAGATACTCTGAAACACTGTGAGATACTGTGAGATACTCTGAAATACTCAGAGATACTCAGAGATACTGTGAGATACTCTTAGACACTCTGAGACACTCTGAGATGCTATGAAATACTCTGTGATACTCTGAGATACTCAGAAATACTCAGAGTTACTCTGAAATACTCAGAGTTACTCTGAGATACTCAGAGATACTGTGAGATAATCTGAGATACTCGGAAATACTCTGAGATACTCTAAAAGTATCTCAGAGTATCTCAGAGAATCTCAAATACTCTGAAATACTGTAAAATGTATTATTATTTTTATTATTATTCATAATTGAAAGACTCTTACCTCAGCTCGGAGTCCTTTGCAGTCGTTCTCTCTCCTGCACTCCATGTGCGGCGTGTTGCCACGGAGAAAGTCCTCCTCTTCAGCTTCCTGTCACCACTGAGAGTCGTGTTCAGCTGCTCGCCATCGCTGGAGTCCCTGAGAGGAAGAATCCACTGTCACTTAAAGGGTTAACACGCAACATTTCTGCATTAAACGTGTAAAACACCATCACACGCTTTTCAGAGAATCATTTAAATCGAGGCAGCGTTTGTGGAAACATATTCAAATATCTAAAGAACAAACACGCCGTCAACAAGTCAGAATGTATCAGATTAAAGTCGTACATTTACAAGAAACAACTCAGAAATTTGCTGAAACTGAAGTCATTATGAGAGAAAACCTTTTTATTTTGGTAAAATAACAAAATCACAACACCCCCCCCCCCCCCCGTCTCCGTTATTTATCTTTTCACCCACAAAGTCTCGAACACGTAGTTTCTGCCAGAAGCTTCATAAACTGACTATTTATCCAGTTTTAAGACACTTTCTACATCCTGGTGTTTTTAACTCTATATTTGAAGGATGAAGGATTTTAGTCCTGAACGTCTGGATCTTAAGTTCTCACAGAAACAAGCTGACAAACGTTCGGGGCAGCCGAACAGCGTGCAGGAGAAACTCTGATGTTTAACCTTTAAACCAGAGGAGAGTTCTTACTGTCGGTTTCTCAAACATATATTCACAGTATTGTCAATAAATCCTCGAGGCCTGTCCTGAGCTGATCTCTGCAGCAGAGACACTCACCTCTCCTCCTCGCCGTCTTCCTGGAAGGTCACAGGTCGCGCACAGACGACACACGTGTTTCCCAAACTGTGGAAACATGGCCGACAGTACACGCCTGCAAAAACAAGAGCAGCTCGTAAAAAGAAAAAGAAACATGAGAGCTGGAACAACATGGACAGGAAGTGGAAGATGACCTGCTGTGTTTCAATAAATATGAAACTTACAGAGCAGATCCTTCATGTTTCCTGTGTAACAACATGTCGGACTGTATATAAATATCTGGTCCACTTTGTGTGTGTAGATTTATACTCACAACAGTGACATTAAATAATGCCTCATGTACATATTTAAACATGAACACTTGTAATATAAACAGTACTTGTGTTGATGTGAGTCATGAAGTGGGGAAGCTTCATGCTGATATCTGTTAGTTACATGTTTGACCCTGTTCACCTGTAGTGTGTACAACATGTTTGACCCTGTTCACCTGTAGTGTGTACAACATGTATGACCCTGTTCACCTGTAGTGTGTACAACATGTTTGACCCTGTTCACCTGTAGTGTGTACAACATGTTTGACTCTGTTCACCTGTAGTGTGTACAACATGTATGACTCTGTTCACCTGTAGTGTGTACAACATGTATGACCCTGTTCACCTGTAGTGTGTACAACATGTATGACTCTGTTCACCTGTAGTGTGTACAACATGTATGACTCTGTTCACCTGTAGTGTGTACAACATGTATGACTGTTCACCTGTAGTGTGTACAACATGTATGACTCTGTTCACCTGTAGTGTGTACAACATGTATGACCCTGTTCACCTGTAGTGTGTACAACATGTATGACTCTGTTCACCTGTAGTGTGTACAACATGTATGACTCTGTTCACCTGTAGTGTGTACAACATGTATGACCCTGTTCACCTGTAGTGTGTACAACATGTATGACTCTGTTCACCTGTAGTGTGTACAACATGTATGACTCTGTTCACCTGTAGTGTGTACAACATGTATGAATGTTACAATACATATCTTTAAAGGAGCTTTTCTCTAAAGGAGCTTTTTCTCACACTCTTCAGCAGAAGTCTCCACTTCAGCAGCACTTACATACACCAAACTTTCCACTTTCATTCCTCTCTATATTCTGAAGCTTTGTGCAGAGGGCTTTGTTCACATGTCACTCACAGCTCATGTTATACACGCTACACTAACTACATGCACAATGTACAAACCTTTGATATGTCTACAACATGAAACACTTTGAACCTGCTTCATCCAGACTTCACTTTAGATCTGGACATGTCTGATGTGCATTAAGTGGCGTTAGGATCAGAAGGATCTGCTGTTAAAGACAGACAGGGGAGAAGCATCGAGGAGACAACAGCTCATCTGAATCTCCTCTAATCAACGGTGGGACGGAGACAGTCTGATGGAATTACATGGAACAAGAGAAATGAGACTGAGCGTCTGCAGCTGTGAGGTAAATAAATATATCGGCTTTATTAGAAATGAGGAAAGAAATGTTTAAAACCATAATGCACCGGCGCCTCGTGGTTTGAGAGGATGGACCTGTTTGTGAGCCGTTATCGGAAGAATGGTTCTGAAGTGTTTAAATACTATAAATATTGTAAATACTATAAATATTATAAGTACTATAAATATTATAAATACTATAAATATTATAAATACTATAAATACTATAAATATTGTAAATTCTATAAATATTGTAAATACTATAAATATTATAAATACTATAAATACTATAAATTCTATAAATATTATAAATACTGTAAATACTATAAATACTGTAAATACTATAAATATTATAAATACTGTAAATACTATAAATATTATAAATACTTAAATATTATAAATACTATAAATACTATAAATATTATAAATATGATGAATATTAAGGTGTGGTCTGCCTCCGGTTAGAGCTCAGATACAATTACAGTCTGACTTCAGCTGAGTCAACACGAGCCGCAGGACACTCCTTCAGCACACACACACACAGAGTTGTGTTTTGTTTGTCCAGACATCCTTCATCTTTTCACATCATGTGTAATTCAATAATGAAGCCTCTTGAGAATATTATGGTGCAGTCAGGATTCATCACATGACATGTGAGTCACACTTGTGTATTTCTTTAACTTTGTCACTATTTCATATGTTTTGTCTTTGTGAAACGTCTCCTTGTGAAACGTCTTCTTTTACAGCCCTGTACTGTCTCAAAGTTTGCATCTCGCCAAGAACAATTAAAATCCCTTGAAGTGTTTTTACCAGGATGCATCTGATGGTAACTTTTCCCAGCATTCATTCATTTACGAGTAGAGGAAGACAGGTCAACAAACGATATGGCAAAACCCTTTAATGTTTTCTCGTGTTAGACGGACCCATAAATACTGAACCAGGCGACTCTGAGCTGGTTTCTGTTTCTCACGGATCAGCATCATCTGCAAAGAGACAAATCAGCATTCACAGCCCCCGGCGTTCCTTCAGCATCGACAAAAACCAAGATGGTGACGGACAAAAACCAAGATGGCGGTAATTCTGGTTTATCTTTATTGCTTTGTCCGTACGAGAGAACAATGCTATCTGAGATCCTTTGACTCATGGACTTCCTCCCATACCGTTTGTTCTGCTATCGTCAGAAGCTTTACAATCATCAGTAGCATCATGAACCTCAGCTGCACAAATCCTTCCCAAACTATTGCATTCAAGTTAAGTGCGTCAATCAAACCGCTGTCAAATACGTTAGCAAGCGTGTGAGGAGCCTCGCTAGTAGTGATAGCTTTAAGCTAACGTTAGAATACAGCTGGGGGGTCGAGGTCAGCTCGCTGTACACTGGGAGATACAGTGTGTGTGTGTGTGTGTGTGTGTGTGTGTCTCTACCTGGACACTGGGGGACATCACAGGCAGCCATGTTGTCCTCGTCCTGTCTCACCACCTCACCACAGGACAGACAGCTCACTGATGACAGACCCAGCAGGTGAGACAGTTGGACCCCTCCAGGTAACCTGAGACACACACACACACACATTATAGCTGCACTCCACCTCATTAGCCGTGTTTGTATAAAAATATTTTTATGCCATTTTTAAGTATCGCATTAGAAAAGCTGTTTGAAAACGGAAACATTTAATAAAACTTAACTTAAGGTGAATACGCTCGCTTGAGGTGTTTTCTTCTTTGTGTAAAAACAGTTGATGCTAAATGGAAACTTCTTTGCAGAATAAGTTGTGATGTAAGGAACATTTAAGTCACATGACTGATCAGCCGTTTCTATATTTATATTACTGGCTGATAAAGTCACCCAATGACTGAAAGCCTTCAGACTCAGCAGCCTGCAGAGGGTCGGCCCTGAAATACAGGTTTCATACGTCATGTGTGTTATTGAATGTTTGTTATGATGTCATCAGTTCTGAGAGCTTTAGGGGGTTTCCTTCAGAGGAGCGAGACCTCAGCAGGAAGCCGCTCGCTTCTCCAATTTGAAGAATCCGTCATTTAAACAGCGATGCCACGATTTCAAAGGGAGAAGACACTCGATGACCACTCCCCCCGCTTTGTGCTCACGTACATAAATTAACTTTAGACTATAACAGAGTATATCTGTACCGCAGCAGGAGAGAGTGAAGGCGACTCCCTCCTCCTCTTCCTCCTCCTCCCCCCCCCTGGCTCCGAGCTGCAGACCTCCTCAGGGCTCTCCCCACCTCCCCCCTCTGATCCAGGATCTGCTGCCGGAGGAAGAGGATCCTCTCCTGATGAAACAACAACTCGTCAGTTTTTATTTTTCACTTTCTTTTGTCATTTTTATCTTCTGGTTTTACACAATAACATCCAGCAGCAGGTTCCGTCTGAATAAGAAGAATTAAAGCAGTTTGATGGACAGATTATAAGGCGATGGGCCCCTGAGCAGAGACACATTGGGGCCCCTGAGCATTGACACATTGGGGCCCCTGAGCAGAGACACGTTGGGGCCCCTGAGCAGAGACACGTTGGGGCCCCTGAGCAGAGACACGTTGAGGCCCCTGAGCAGAGACTTCTATAGAACCAGAGGAGTGTGTGTGTGTGTGTGTGTACCAGCTCTCTCTCTGGATGATATGAAGCACAGACGAGTCGTCTGCTGCGCTGCACGAATCCTCCGGTCAGAGAGACGAGCAGAGCCAGACCCAACAGGAACCCTGCAGCACAAACCAGAACCAGTAAGAACCAGTTTAATTCTTCAGACATTATGAAAGACATCAACATGTTTTTGGACCATTTCGTTTGTTACTGGGCGGCGCTGTGTTAATACACGGCTGCATGTAAACATGAATATTTATTTTCAGGATTATTTCATTTATAATAAATTATATAATTTAACAACACCGGAACATTCTTTTTTTTTATGTTATATTTTTGGGCTTTTTATGCCTTTAATGACAGAGAGAGAGAGAAGATCGTGAAAGGGGGGGAGAGAGAGAAGAGGAACGACATACAGCAAATGCCCACGGTTCCGACTTGAACCACGGGCCACTGTGGCGAGGACTCAGCCTTTGTATACGGGTCGCCTGTGCTACAGGGACGCCCCAAACACCGGAATATTCTGTGCGTCACCGTAGCTGTGAGGTATCCTGATGATGTCACAGCTGTGATGTCACATCCTGTCTGAGCTCACCCAGCAGGAAACACGTGACGTGGTCCGGCTCTGACGGCGGCCGCAGACACTTCCTGCTGATAACTGTGACGTTTCCTCGCTGCAGGACGTCAAACGACGCCACCAGGTCCCTGAAGATATCCGAGGCGTAACCCGAGCCGTTCACCTGCATCGTCATAGTCACCGGGGCTGATGGGACATGCGTTACCACGGTTACCACCTGACACATTCACAGCCACGTTCATATACGGGGGGGGGGGGGGTGTTTCACCTCTGGCCACGACGTCCCTCTTCACCTGGTGGTGCACCTGGTCCAGCATCCAGAACACCAGAAAGTCCAGCGCCACCAGCAGGCCGCCCATCACCAGGTGTCTGAGCACCGAGGCCACGCCCACCAGCACCGCCCGCTGCTCCCGGCCCGACAGGCGCCACGACACTGCAGGATGGACGCTTCACTTTACTTTTTATTTAATTACTGTTACAGTTACACACTGTTACCACTGTTACACACTGTTAACACACAGTTACAGTTACACACGGTTACCACTGTTACACACTGTTAACACAGTTACACACTGTTACACACTGTAACACATTTTTAACAGATAGTTACACACCGTTAACACACTGTTACACACTGTTAACACACATACACACACATGTCTACTAACGTGGTGTGACGTAGGTCTTGGCTTCTCTGCATGTGATTGGTAGGACTGAAGCCCCGCCCCCGGAAGTCATCTGTTGGTCGAGCTCTTTGAACTGAGCGCTGATGAAGTGATTATCAAAGTCGAGCTCACGGAGATACCTGCGTCTGTACCGCACCGCCCTGCACACATACACACACACACACACACACACACACACACACACATTAACATGTTACATTAGTACAGTAGAGCTGGCGGATGTAGTTTGGGGTTCCCTACTGGACCTTCTGACCCCTCGACCTGCCCCCCCTGAAGCGTATAGGTTAAGTAAACTGAAGCATGTAGATAAAATAAACTGAAGCGTGTAGATAAAGTAAACTGAAGTATGTAGGTAAAGTAAACTGAAGCATGTAGATAAAGTATACTGAAGCGTGTAGAAAAGTATACTGAAGCGTGTAGAAAAGTATACTGAAGCGTGTAGATAAAATAAACTGAAGCGTGTAGATAAAGTAAACTGAAGTATGTAGATAAAGTATACTGAATCGTGTAGAAAAGTATACTGAAGCGTGTAGAAAAGTATACTGAAGCGTGTAGGTAAGGTAAACTGAAGCGTGTAGATTACCTACACGCTTCAGTTTACTTTAAGTAAACTGAAGCGTGTAGATAAAGTATACTGAATCGTGTAGAAAAGTATACTGAATCGTGTAGAAAAGTATACTGAAGCGTGTAGAAAAGTATACTGAAGCGTGTAGGTAAAGTATACTGAAGCGTGTAGAAAAGTATACTGAAGCGTGTAGAAAAGTATACTGAAGCGTGTAGAAAAGTATACTGAAGCATGTAGAAAAGTATACTGAAGCGCATAGATAAAGTATACTGAAGCGTGTAGATAAAGTACACTGAAGCGTGAAGATAAAGTAAACTGAGGCGTGTAGAAAAGTATACTGAAGCGTGTAGGTAAAGTATACTGAAGCGTGTAGAAAAGTATACTGAAGCGTGTAGGTAAGGTAAACTGAAGCGTGTAGATAAATTAAACTGAAGTGTGTAGGTAAAGTAAACTGAAGCGTGTAGAAAAGTATACTGAAGCGTGTAGAAAAGTATACTGAAGCGTGTAGAAAAGTATACTGAAGCGTGTAGAAAAGTATACTGAAGCGTGTAGATAAATTAAACTGAAGTGTGTAGGTAAAGTAAACTGAAGCGTGTAGATAAAATAAACTGAAGCGTGTAGGTAAAGTAAACTGAAGCGTGTAGGTAAAGTATACTGAAGCGTGTAGAAAAGTATACTGAAGCGCATAGATAAAGTATACTGAAGCGTGTAGATAAAGTACACTGAAACGTGTAGATAAAGTATACTGAAGCGTGTAGAAAAGTATACTGAAGCGTGTAGGTAAAGTATACTGAAGCGTGTGGGAAAGTATACTGAAGCGTGTAGAAAAGTATACTGAAGCGTTTAGAAAAGTATACTGAAGCGTGTAGATAAATTAAACTGAAGTGTGTAGGTAAAGTAAACTGAAGCGTGTAGATAAAATAAACTGAAGCGTGTAGATAAATTAAACTGAAGTGTGTAGGTAAAGTATACTGAAGCGTGTAGATAAAGTATACTGAAGTGTGCATATAAAGTAAACTGAAGCGTGTAGATAAAGTAAACTCAAGCGTGTAGGTAAAGTAAACTGAAGCATTTAGATAAAGTAAACCGAAGCGTGTAGAAAAGTACACTGAAGCGTGTAGGTTAAGTAAACTGAAGCGTGTAGGTAAAGTATACTGAAGCGTGTAGAAAAGTATACTGAAGCGTGTAGAAAAGTATACTGAAGCGTGTAGGTAAAGTATACTGAAGCGTGTAGAAAAGTATACTGAAGCGCGTAGATAAAGTATACTGAAGCGTGTAGATAAAGTAAACTGAAGCATGTAGGTAAAGTATACTGAAACGTGTAGAAAAGTATACTGAAGCGCGTAGATAAAGTATACTGAAGCGTGTAGATAAAGTATACTGAAGCGTGTAGGTAAAGTAAACTGAAGCGTGTAGGTAAAGTATACTGAAGCATGTAGATAAAGTATACTGAAGCTTTTCACACAGATATGTGCTCCCAAAAAGGCACATGGTCCGCTTGAACATCCTGGAAAGCTCAGGGAAGGTGGGGGGCACTCACCTCCCTGAACTTGGCTTTGAGTTCAGAATTGCACTGCAGGTCAATGAGCTCCAGTTGAAGCACAGGAGGGGCGTCTTGCACATCGAAGGAGAAGGGGTCAGCAAAAAATTTTAAATTGGCTCTGTGTGTCTTGAAGTCTGCAAACCTAGGATCAACAATGGCATCAGCATACTTCTCACCACTCAATGGTGTGCCCACATCCATGAGAGAGCTGGGCTTTCCATAACACAGGTTTTGTGGAGAATGCTCTGACGTTGTCATAGGCAGCACTGACCAGCTGCCCCTGGCCTTGTAATGTCTTGTTCAGTACATTCAGCTCCTGTGTGATGTCAACAAGAAAAGCTAAGTCCATGAGCCATTTGGATCACTTATCCCATCCTTCTCCATGAAGGCTTTCACTTCTGCTCTCAACTCAAAGAACCTTTTCAAGACGTTTCCCCTGCTGAGCCAACGTACCTCGGTGAAGTAGAGCACATCCTCATATGCTGACTCCATTTCCTCCAAAAAGGTGCGGAACTGGCGGTGCTTTAAGCCCCTGGATCTGATGTGGTTGATGCATTTCACAACAACAGACATCACATTGTCAAACTTCAGGCATTTGCTGCAAAGGGCCTGCTGATGGATAATGCAGTGCAGAGCAATGGCCTCCTCCACACCCTCATCTCCCACCAGTCCATTTCTCCTCCCTGTCATTGATGGCGCTCCGTCGGTTGTTATTCCAGCAAACCTCTTCCATGGTAAACCGGCATCCACAATGTCTGGCCATGCATTGGAATCACTGTGAGCAACTCCTCCATCACTTCAAAATTGTCGTCAACACCGCGGACATACATTGCGAGCTGCGCAGTGTCAGTGATATCTGTGCTCTCATCAAGAGCGACTGAGTATGCACGGAAATGTTTGTCTTTCTCACACAGTTGATCGTATATGTTACCTGACAGGTCAGACATGCGCTCTGCCACTGTGTTGGCTGAAAGGCTGATGTTGCATAACTGACCCTTCTTTTCCAGACAGACTATACTTACAGCCTGTAACATGCATTTTTTGATGAACTCGCCGTCTTTGAATGGCTTTCCCGCCTTAGCAATCATCTCACTAACCACGTAGCTAGCTTCGACTGCCGCATCACTCTCTTTGCTTGCTTTCTTGAAAAGATCTTGTTGCCTCAGTAGACATGTTTTAAGATTGGCGACCCGGTCCTCTCTCTCATCTCCCTGGTATTTTGCATACTCCTCAGCATGTCTAGTTGAGTAATGACGTCTGTTGTTGTATTCCTTGTGCACCGCAACTTTCTCTGTGCATATAAGACACGTCGGGGTGCCCCTGTGCTCAACAAAAAAATATTCCATCTCCCACTTTTGAGAAAAGACATGACGGGCTGGGTGCCAAAAAAAAAAACGTTGCTGTCACGAGTCTGAGCTATGGTAGCCTATAAGTGATTAAAACAAATATAAAACGCCCAGGGCAATGACTCGTGCAACGACTCGGTAAAAAGGTGCATGTGAGAAAAACGCGCAGGCCGCACTAACACTAAACTTTGAAGTAGGGGGCCACAAAATATCGTCCAGCGGGCCGCAATTGGCCCGCAGGCCGCGAGTCTAAAACCCCTGGTGTAGATAAAGTAAACTGAAGCGTGTAGATAAAGTGTGTAGATAAAGTAAACTGAAGTGTGTAGGTAAAGTAAACTGAAGTGTGTAGATAAAGTAAACAGAAGCGTGAGTCTTGACCTCAGGAAGGAGCAGAAGAGCAGGACGAGGCCGCCGTATGTCAGCGGCTCGCTCAGCATCTGAAACACCTGCAGCTCTGATGAAACCTCCTCCATGATGTCCTGAGACACCTGCGGCAGCGAGCGGCTACTGTTGGCGTCCAGGTCAAAGGTCACCGAGGCCGAGATGTTGAAGTCAAACTCCCGCTTCATTCGCTCAAACGCTGCGACGGTGGCTGTAGGAGGACGGCGGTAGGATTAACGTTGTCTATGAAGGTTGAACAGTCTGAAATAATGAACTCACGAGCTGCCAGACGTTTCTTCAACTGGCTGGCAATGTAGGAGGGGAGGATGCAGAAGAGCTCGCCGACTGAAACAGACAATTTAAAGATAAACAATCATTCTAATAATCATAATAATAATTGTCTAAAAATGTCAGAAAATATGTCTAATATTTTTTTTTCACACTCTAAGAGGTTAATAGACATATGTCTGCATAAAATCCAGATAATGAATAAATAAGAAATGTGACAGGAGAGGTGATCAAGCGACAGGCCTCAAACAAACAACAACACACATTAAAATAAATAAGCTAACATCATTCAGAAAAATACAAAAAATAAAATGACAACAAGAAGCAAAGAAAATTAATAAAAAACAATCAAAGAAAGAAAGAAATAAAAAATAAAATGAAATACCGGGAAAAAGGAGATTTATTTTTTATATATAAGTTTACACATCAAGAAATAATTAGATAGAAATAATGTCATAGATGACAATTAACTTTAAAAGATTGATGTGTTTCTTCCTTTCTTATTTTAACTGAGAAGTTAACAAAAAAGTCAAATGAAATCCCGTCTGTAAGAAAGCCACTCAACGAGCCACTGTCGGAACGAATACAACTTTATGTTTTCTTAAAGACAAGTCCGTCATTTAAATGAGCATTTTAACATTAGCAACATGTGAATAAAGTCAGCAGCATGTTAGCTAACACTAGCTTCCTCATCTACTTTTTCTAATCAACTGTATTCATTGTCTTATAGTAATATTGTACATAGAAACCTCTACACACAAATACAGAGAAAGTATAACAACAATAATAATGTAATTAAAAAAGGAGTTTGAAATAAAATATTATCAAAATAATAGCACATGGTCTTCACTTGACTTCTGTTATGTTGTTTTTATTATGCCATATATTCTGTCAAGAGCATATTTTATATATTATTCTTATCGTTATAATAATTATTATTATCATTATTATTGTTGTTATTATTATCACCATCATCATCATCATCATCATCATCGTTATTATTAATCACCATCATTATTATTATTTTATTTATTACCTCTCTGGGAACCATCACCTTATCGTGGTGGAGAGGTTTGTGTGTCCCTATGAACCTGAGAGCTGTGTTGTCTGGAGCCTAGTGCTCCTGGTAGGGTCTCCCAAGGCAAATTGGTCTCAGGCGAGGGGCCAGACTAAGAATGGTTCAAAAACGACTTCATGAAAGAAAGGGAAAGGAAAGGAGAGACCCTGCCCGGAGGAAGCCCGGGGCCCCCGTCTGGAGCCAGGCCCAGAGGGAGGGCCCGACAGCGAGCGCCTGGTGGCCGGGTTTGCCACGGAGCCCGGTCGGGCACAGCCCGAAGAAGCTACGTGGTGCCTCCCATCCATCCATCCTGTGGGCCCACCACTCATGGGAAAAACCGCTGGGGTCGGGTGCGCTGTCACATGGGTGGCAGTGATGGTCAGGGACCTCGGCGGACCAGACCCGGGCAGCAGAGGCTGGCTCTGGGGACGTGGAACGTCACCTCTCTGTGGGGGAAGGAGCCGGAACTAGTGCGGGAGGTGGATCGCTACCAGTTGGATCTGGTGGGGCTTACCTCCACGCACAGTCTTGGCTCTGGAACCGTACTCCTGGATAGGGGTTGGACTCTATTCTTCTCCGGAGTTGCCCAAGGTTGCCCAAGGTGTGAGGCGTCGGGCCGGGGTGGGGATACTCACTAGCCCCCGGCTGAGCGCCGCTACATTGGAGTTTATCCCGGTGGACGAGAGGGTCGCCTCCCTACGCCTTCGGGTTATGGGGGGGAAAACTCTGACTGTTGTTTGTGCCTATGCCCCAAACCGCAGTTCTGAGTATTCGGCCTTCTTGGAGACCCTGAATGGAGCCCTGCAGGGGGCTCCAGTAGGGGACTCCGTAGTCTTGCTGGGAGACTTCAACGCACACGTGGGAAACGATGGAGACACCTGGAGAGGCGTGATTAGGAGGAAGGGCCTCCCTGATCTAAACCCGAACGGTCGTTTGTTGTTGGACTGGACATGGAATGGCCATAACAAACACCATGTTTGAACATAAGGATGCTCATAAGTGCACGTGGTACCAGAGCACCCTAGGCCAAAGGTCAATGATCGATTTCGTAATCGTATCATCTGACCTGAGGCCGCATGTTTTGGACACTCGGGTGAAGAGAGGGGCGGAGCTGTCGACTGATCACCATCTGGTGGTGAGTTGGATCAAGGGGTGGGGGAAGACTCTGGACAGACCTGGTAAACCCAAACGGGTAGTGCGGGTGAACTGGGAACGTCTGGAGGAAGCCCCTGTCCTGGGGATCTTTAACTCACACCTCCGGCGGAGCTTTTCAGCCATCCCTGTGGAGGTTGGGGGCATTGAACCTGAGTGGGCGATGTTCAAAACCTCTATTGCTGAAGCTGCGGTGATGAGCTGTGGTCTCAAGGTCTTAGGTGCCTCAAGGGGCGGTAACCCTCGAACACCGTGGTGGACCCCGGTGGTCAGGGAAGCCGTCCGACTGAAGAAGGAGTCCTTCCGGGTTATGTTATCCGGGAGGACTCCGGAAACAGTTGCAGGGTATCGAAGGACTAGAAGGGCGGCAGCTTCTGCCGTGTCAGAGGCAAAGCAGCGGGTGTGGGAGAAGTTCGGAGAAGCTATGGAGAAGGACTTTCGGTCGGCACCAAGGTGCTTCTGGAAAACCATCCGGCACCTCAGGAGGGGGAAGTGAGGAACCATCCAAGCTGTGTACAGCAAGGGTGGGACCCTGCTGACTTCAACTGAGAAGGTTATCGGCCGCTGGAAGGAGCACTTTGAGGAACTCCTGAATCCGACTAACACGCCCTCTATTGTTGAGGCAGAGCTGGAAGCTGATGGGGGATCATCGTCAATTTCCCTGATGGAAGTCACTGAGGTAGTCAAACAACTCCACAGTGGCAAAGCCGCAGGGGTTGATGAGATCCGTCCAGAAATGCTGAAGGCTTTGGGTGTTGAGGGGCTGTCTTGGTTGACACGCCTCGTCAACATTGCGTGGAAGTCTGGGACAGTGCCTAGGGGTTGGCAAACCGGGGTGGTGGTTCCCCTATTTAAAAAGGGGGACCAGAGAGTGTGTGCCAACTACAGGGGTATCACACTTCTCAGCCTCCCTGGTAAAGTCTACTCCAAGGTACTGGAAAGGAGGGTTCGGCTGGTAGTCGAACCTCTGATTGAAGAGGAACAATGCGGATTCCGTCCTGGTCGTGGAACAACGGACCAACTCTTCACTCTCGCAAGGATCCTGGAGGGGGCCTGGGAGTACGCCCATCCGGTCTACATGTGTTTTGTGGATCTGGAGAAGGCGTATGACCGGGTCCCCCGGGTGATACTGTGGGAGGTGCTGCGGGAGTATGGGGTGAGGGGGTCACTTTTGAGGGCCATCCAATCCCTGTACGCCCAAAGCGAGAGTTGTGTCCGGATACTCGGCAGTAAGTCGGACTCGTTTCCCGTGAATGTTGGCCTCCGCCAGGGCTGCGCTTTATCACTGTCGAGTTAATCTGGCTTCAGCCTGCCTAAACTCGTTTCGGCATAGAATTCAACAGAGGACGCTGAACAACTCCATTCCAATTAGTTCCATTTTTTATTTGGGAATTCGAAATAGGTTCGAAATAGGTTTCGAAATAGGTTGATAACCTTAAATAAAGAAAAAAACATTAGCATTAAATCATGAATTGAAAATCATCTCAATTATGTTTGTACCTCAACATCATGCCAGTTCAAACATTCAAATGCACATACCCCCAATAGAGCAAATCAAATTAATCTCATCTAATATATTCTTTATCAAATCTAAGCCAAACAATGCCCCTAAATTAACTTCAGCCACAGTAAGCAAATCAAATCTCTACAAACTGCACCAAACTCCAGGCTAAACAAAGTAACAGACATTTCAAGTGATGAAATGCCATCACACAAAAACCCAAAATGGCGTGCACCACATTTAACGAATGAGTGAAATAATGACTTAGCCGATCTCTTCCTGGCAAACACTCCCCAAACCATTTCACTTGTGCTGGCCCACAGATTTATACAAGTTAATTCATAATAAGCAAAATATACACATACCAATAGCATCTCTGTTTCATCTAACCACTGAAGCGATGCATGTGTCTGGCTTGCAGCTTCTTGTAGCCACACTGGACAGACAAAGGGCTCACCTACTCAGCTGATCCTCCTAATAAGGGCAGCCTCTCTCCCTCGCTCTCTCTCTACCTGCAAGGAGCTGCTACACCTCCAAACAATGTCCAAACCACCGCCCTCTAGTGCTACTTAGACAAGATGACAACTAAACCACCCCAAAAGCATGAAAAGGAAGAAAAGCCCAGTTCATTAACTAATGACTTAACAATGTTGATACAAGCTGACTTAACAATCACCAATCCTGTTCGTGATTTTCATCGATAGGATATCGAGGCGTAGTCATGGAGGAGAGGGGTTGCAGTTCGGTGACCTGAGGATCTCATTGCTGCTCTTTGCAGATGATGTGGTCCTTATGGCATCATCGGTCTGTGACCTTCAACAGTCACTGGATCGGTTCGCAGCCGAGTGTGAAGCGGTTGGGATGAGGATCAGCACCTCCAAATCTGAGGCCATGGCTCTCAGCAGGAAACCGGTAGGGAATGAGCCATTACCCCAAGTGAAGGAGTTCAAGTACCTCGGGGTCTTGTTCGCGAGTGAGGGAACAATGGAGCGAGAGATTGGCCGGAGAATCGGAGCAGCGGGGGCGGTATTACAGTCACTTTACCGCACCGTTGTGACGAAAAGAGAGCTGAGCCAGAAGGCAAAGCTCTCAATCTACCGGTCGATCTTTGTTCCTACCCTCACCTATGGTCATGAAGGCTGGGTCATGACCGAAAGAACGAGATCACGGGTACAAGCGGCCGAAATGGGTTTTCTCAGACGGGTGGCTGGCGTCTCCCTTAGAGATAGGGTGAGAGGCTCAGCCATCCGTGAGAGACTCGGAGTAGAGCCGCTGCTCCTTTACGTTGAAAGGAGCCAGTTGAGGTGGTTCGAGCATCTAGTAAGGATGCCACCTGGGCGCCTCCCTAGGGAGGTGTTCCAGGCACGTCCAGCTGGGAGGAGACCCCGGGGAAGACCCAGGACTCGGTGGAGAGATTATATCTCCTCACTGGCCTGGGAATGCCTCAGGATCCCCCAGTCGGAGCTGGAGGATGTGGCCCGGAGAAGGGAAGATTGGGGTTCCTTACTGGAACTGCTGCCCCCGCGACCCGATCCCGGATAAGCGGTAGACGATGGATGGATGGATGGATTATTATTATTATCATTACTATTATTGTTATTATTATTATCATTATTAATATTTTTGTTATTATTGTTATTATTATCATCATCATCATTGTTGTTATTATTATCACCATCATTATTATTGTTGTTATTATTATTGTTATTATGATCATTATTGTTGTTGTTTTTATTATTGTTATTATCATTATTATTGTTGTTGTTATTATTATCACCATCATTATTGTTATTATTGTTATTATTATTATCACCATCATTATCATCATCATTATTATTAATATTTGTTATTATTGTTATTATTATTATCACCATCATTATTATTATCATTATTATTAATATTTGTTATTATTGTTATTATCATTATTATTGTTGTTATTATTATTGTTATCATTATTGTTGTTGTTATTATTGTTATTATTATCATCATTATATTATATAGATGATCTTACATGATGAAAAAAGTGCTTTTAAAAATCTAAATAGAATTAAATTAAATAATATAGCTTAATTAAGCGTCTTTGAGTTTTCAGAAAAGTGCTATAGAAGTTTGTTGTTGTTGTTGTTGTTGTTGCTTATTTTAATTATAGAAAAGTTTCATTAGTTTCTCAGGAAGCAGTGAAGAAAATAATTAAAAATGAAAATTAATTTTTCGCTGCTTTATGAGGCAGGTTGTCACTGACGTATAAAGTCCTGAGGTGCAAATGAACGCACCGCGGGCGAGACTGCACAGCGGCAGGAAGCCGTCCACGATGTCACACAGGAAGTCGAAGTCTCCCAGCAGGTCGGAGCAGTCGGCCCGAGCCTCTGCGAACAGTGTCCGGCACTTCCTGTACGGAGAGCCCAGTTTGGCGTTGCACATGTCGCCGATGTCCACCAGGAAGTGGAGGACGTTCCTCAGAGTGCGAGCTGCAGGGTCAGAGGTCAGAGGTCACGGAGAAGATCAATAATATAAAATAAACTAACTGTTTATGATTCCTCACCGACGTGGCGGACGCTGTCGCTCAGAGCGTGGATGAGACTCTGCACTCGTCGGGCCGCAGCGTGAGCGTTACTGCTGACCTCCCGCACTCTGTCCAACACGGCTGCACACAAACAAAGAGCTGAAGAGCTGTTAAAGTACTCATACCAACCTGTACAAGTACTCTGTTACAGTAAGAGTAGTACCAACGTGTACAAGTACTCTGTTACAGTAAGAACAGTACCAACGTGTACAAGTACTCTGTTACAGTAAGAGCAGTACCAACCTGTACAAGTACTCTGTTACAGTAAGAACAGTACCAACCTGTACAAGTACTCTGCTACAGTAAGAGCAGTACCAACGTGTACAAGTACTCTGCTACAGTAAGAACAGTACCAACGTGTACAAGTACTCTGTTACAGTAAGAACAGTACCAACCTGTACAAGTACTCTGCTACAGTAAGAGCAGTACCAACGTGTACAAGTACTCTGTTACAGTAAGAGCAGTACCAACGTGTACAAGTACTCTGCTACAGTAAGAACAGTACCAACGTGTACAAGTACTCTGTTACAGTAAGAACAGTACCAACCTGTACAAGTACTCTGCTACAGTAAGAGCAGTACCAACGTGTACAAGTACTCTGTTACAGTAAGAGCAGTACCAACGTGTACAAGTACTCTGTTACAGTAAGAGCAGTACCAACGTGTACAAGTACTCTGTTAAGTACTCATACCAACCTGTACAAGTACTCTGCTACAGTAAGAGCAGTACCAACGTGTACAAGTACTCTGCTACAGTAAGAGCAGTACCAACGTGTACAAGTACTCTGCTACAGTAAGAGCAGTACCAACGTGTACAAGTACTCTGCTACAGTAAGGGCAGTACCAACGTGTACAAGTACTCTGCTACAGTAAGAGCAGTACCAACGTATACAAGTACTCTGTTACAGTAAGAGCAGTACCAACGTATACAAGTACTCTGCTACAGTAAGAGCAGTACCAACGTGTACAAGTACTCTGCTACAGTAAGAGTAGTACCAACGTGTACAAGTACTCTTTTACAGTAAGAGCGGGGTACCCACGTGTACCAGAG
>NW_021166787.1:0-44098 GCF_900634415.1 Cottoperca gobio | reverse complement strand
GCGCGGTGTCCCTGTCTCCTATGGTCGACACAGGGTGCCAAAGCTGTCTGATCGGCATTAAAGTCGCCCAACAAACGGGTCTGAATGCTGAGGACCTCATACCCGTGTCCATGAGGGCTGCAAATAACAAGGGAATTCGCATTCTCGGAGCCGCAGTGGTCAGATTCACCGATAACAGTGACGACGCTCGAAGGTTAGAGACTCGCCAAATCGCATATGTGACGGACACGTCGGACCGCATATTCCTCTCCCGTGTAGCCTGTGTGGACCTGGGCATGATCTCGGACAAGTTCCATGAGACTCATCACACCCAATCCCCGTTCCACCAGGCGAGACGTGTACCCAACAGGAAGCACAAAACAGTGTTCGACGCATGGAACGGTTACCACAGCGTTCCACTACACGAGGAAGACCGCCACCCCACAAGGGTACATAGCATCGGGGGACGGTTACTCATGGTGATACGATGAGATTGTCGCGGACGTTGGTAACAAGACCAAGTGCGTGGACGACACGCTACTATGGTCAGATATGATCGAGGAGAGCTACTTCCAAGCGGTTCAATGGCTGGATATATGCGGCCGGAATAGAATCATCCTCAACCCGGAGAAGCTCGTCTTCAGCGCGCCCTCAGTGGAATTTGCGAGTTTCACGATCATCATGACTGACGTGCGACCGTGCAGCTGCTACCTGAAAGCGATCCACGATTTCCCGCAACCGTGTCACTGACGTTAGATCGTGGTTCGGGCTGGTAAACCAAGTGGCCTATACCTTCAGTATGGCTAAACGAATTCAGCCATTCCGGAATCTCCTCAAGAGAGAAGAACGCTTCGAGTGGACCCCGGAGTTAGAGAACATATTCCGCGACGTGGTCGTTCAAGAAATCGAGCATGGCGTCCGCATCTTTGACAAGACCAAGCCGACATGCATCGCCACGGACTGGTCAAAGGAGGGCATTGGATTCTGGTTGTTTCAAAAGCCCTGCCGATGCACGCCAGTCAGGCCCTTCTGCTGCACCGATGGATGGAAGATAACCATGGTCAGCAGCAGATTCACATACGCAGCAGAATCCAGATACGCGCCCATAGAGGGTGAGGCTCTCGCCGTCGCAGACGTCTTGGACAAGGCGCGCTACTTCGTGCTGGGCTGCGAGAACTTGATCGTAGCAGTGAACCACATCCCACCAAGCACACACACCGAGGTCCTATCTCTCCTACGCCGAACCGAGCTGGAGGACGACGAAGTCAAGGAGGCCACCAGCAGAAACGGCGATATGCACATGTTGTAGGAAATGGCAGTGGACGGCATCCCCGACTCAAAGATCGAGATGCCAGAGGCAATTTACGACTTTCACCAGTACCGCGAAAACATTACATCGACAGACGGAGTGATCCTGTACAATGACAGAGTAATCGTACCACCCTCACTCCGCGGCGATGTGCTGAGCGCCCTACATGCTGCCCACCAGGGTATATCGATGATGACCGCCCGCGCAGAATCCTCTGTGTTCTGGGTCGACATCAGCGCCTCTCGGAGAAACTGCAAACACTGCCACCGGATGGCACCATCCCAGCCTGGAGCTCCACCTACCCCACCTGTCCCAGTCACTTACCCCTTTCAAGCAGTGTGCTCAGACTTCCGCCACGGTACACGGTCACGCGGTAGGGGACTTAGTCCGTGTACAGAACCAGACAGGACCCCACCCCAACAAATGGGATAGGAATGATGGTGTCGTGGAAGTATGGCAACACGACCAATACGCGATCAGGATCGACGGCTTGGGCAGAGTCACTCTTCGGAACAGAAGATTCCTGCGCAAGTTCAGCCCAGTCCCACCCCGATCGATCTATGACGACCTAGCAACCCGCATCATCGTGCCGGCACCCGTCGTGACACCACAGTTACCTGACCACAACATCGATCCCGTGACACCTGCGAAGCCCACATCACTGTCGGTACTGACATCAGTGAGCACACCCCGGCGTAATGCACTGACTGCATCAGTCACGCCAACAGCAGCAGGACGAGGCACGCCGACGCACACGACCCACCAGACGCCACCACCGGCCCTTGGGACCCTAAGAGCCCCACCCCCACCGGACCGAGTGAGACCGCAAGCGCGCTGGGGTGCGTTTCTGAAGATCAAAACCCAGCGCTTTATAATCTTTGCGCTCGTTGGTGAGCGTGAGGTTGACATACGGCTGCGGGCTGGACTTCCGTTTCATCCACTTATCGCACATATCATCGTACAGGTGGTGAGCGAGGAGGAGTGTGCGCAACCCGTCATCTGCGCTGGCCATGGTGACCGTGCATAACTCAACGAAGGCTGCCGTTTGCTCATTGTACACCCCATCGGTTTCCCCAGACAGGGACCTAGTCGGTCGGCCACCCCAGCACGCCTTACTGAGGTGTCTTGCCGCAGTAGATGCATACCCATTCGGGCTTAGCCTTCGGGTTCTCCGGCCTGACTCTTCTCCTGTTGCGGATGTCCTGCTGTTTCCCCCCGCCGATATGAACTGCTGATTGCATCCGCGCCCTGAGGGTCGAGTAGGCGCGATGACGACCGCTTTCTAGACTCCTTGGCCCCGATATACTCTATCATGTCCTTTAATGGCATGTCCTGGTTCTTTTCACCGAGCAGGTCAAGTTGTATTTCTTGGTCAGCGATGCCGCGGGCAATCACATTGCGTAATATCTCCTCTCTGAAGTCGTTGACTTGATCGCACTCTGCCTTGGTGCACTTCATCTCATACTTGCATGTGTCCGCCTGCCCCTTGATGCGGGCGTGGAACGTCCGGATGGGCTCCTCGTGCCCTTGCCGCATGTTGGATAGAGCCACACGAGCTACCATGGTGTTCTCAGCTCGGACAGCGAGCGCCTTCATGGCGGCGAGGACATCTTTTTCGTTACTGCCCGCTAGGCTGTTGCCCGCTGCACGAGTGAGATCTTTTCTCAGCTCCTCCTCGCAGCACTCCAACAGCTGTGCAACTATGTCGGTTCCGACAAGTCTAGTACCTGTCTTGTACTCACCCCAACGGGTTATGAAGTACGACCAGGCCTCGCCTGTTCCGGCCAGTACTATGGAGGGAAGCTTGAGTTGCTCCATCTTGGCATTCGTGCCTGGCGCCCTGGGGACTGCGGCGTGTACAGTGGCGTGTACACCCAGCATGGCTGCCACCACTGCTGCCGCTGCATGCGTAGCCACGTAGTCACAACCCTCGATCGGGCACTCCGCATCCACAGGCGCCATTAGGACAGTTATTAACACTAGCAAATGTAGCAAATGTTTTGTTTCCAGTGGCCTACACGCCTGTACAATATTCTGGGTGCATCGATCAGGTACGGTACCTGTCGGCATTCTCGCGGTCCGTCTGCACCTAGTCGTATGATCCTCCTCAGCCCTGACGATCTCCGCTTGACTGCGTCATGTTGTTTAGTTGTTTGGTTATAAATAAGAACAGAGTTCCATTTGTTCGATCGCTTTTATTATAAATAACATCAGCGTGAAATGACAATAACTAAACAAGTATTATACAGGTTGAAACACAGACGTGTTTACTATTAAATCTGGTTCCGGTCGCGCATGCGCTAATACAAGGGACCGTCTATTTATGCAATCCATATAGTACAATGTTCTCTAGATGTCTTTGTGTTGGGTCATTCCACCCCGTCAGTAAATGTGACACGTTCTGGTAACTTAAAAGAAACAACCTGTTTTGTATCGATAAGAAGGAAAACGACAACTTGATTAAAATAATAGTGTTTGTTTATAAACAGATCATCTTCAGTCGAGGTGGGACGATGTTCCTTTACTAAAATAGTTCACGTGTCAGTTAGTCTCTAAGATGAATAAAACTACAGCCGCATGTTGCTGCGTCTGTGCGCCGCCATCTTGGATCATCACACGAGACAACATGTCAACACTGCAGGAAACGAGTCGCTGCAACACTTTGTGGTAGAATTTGGTTCACCAGTCGTGTTTGGCTTCATATCAAACCGGTTTGACATTTTTTACACCAACGCTGTGAGCTGCACGGATGTTGTTAGAGTTTGTATATTGGACTAAATCCAATAAACAAACTAGAAAACATGCACAGACCATGAAGCTGTTCTTCTTCTTCTCTCTGAGCAGACTGCACTGACTCACTGTCACCTCTAGAGGAACATGTGGTACTACAGCCTGGACGCAGCAGTTAGCTGTTAACATGCTAACTCCAGGAGACGTCTCTTTAGCCCAACACTGACCTTGACCTCTTCACACTCTGTTCATAATGTTAGAGAATTGTTTTAATGTTTAAGTTTAATTCTGGCAGATCTTACACGTTTCATCTTTAAACGTCATCACGACGAACAGAAGTCCAAACTTTGTTTATTCTCGAACTCTTGCAAACTATTCTAACTTGTAGATGAACTGTAGATGTCAGGCGAAGAGGAAAGGCTTTTGTAGAAGAAAAGAACTAAATGAGAAGTTGGGAGCTTGGTGACGTTGATGTGAAGCGTTAGTTTAGTCTAATGTTTACTTCTGCATTTACGCTTCATTAGTGAAGATGATCTTCCCGAACTAAACGTGTAAGTTATTTATTTTCTGCAGAAATCCCACTGACTCTCTGCAGAGGGAACCAGCGCAATGCTGCCTTCAGGGTCGGCCTACATCACACGTCCCTGCAGAACTCTGTAATGTAAACCTGTTGCACTTACTCTATAAGCATTGTAGCGCCCTGACTGCGGATATGTTTTGGCCTTCCTCCATGTTAAACTGGAGGAGAGCTGAAGGTCCTGCAGCCATTTCTCAACCTGCTCCTCCGTGGAGAGCCTCACTTTTAAATGAGCCCGGAAGTCGTCGTCCTTCTGGCTGGGCTCGTTCACACACAGGAGATGGCTGTAGCCAGAGGGCAAGAGCTTCTGCGCCGAGAGGCAATAAAAGCAGTTAATGTGAATGTTATAAATGTTGGCCGAGTGTGAGCTTTTTATTTTGGAAGTTCACCTTCAGCTCCTATAATAAAGAGAGTCAGAAATGTCTCCATTGAAACACATTAAAGCCACAGAATGAAAGGGGAAATAATATTAATAATATCATAATATTTTACAGCAGTTTTAAATAAAAAGTGGGACTTTTTATTTATTTATCCGACACGGAACAAAACATAACAATGCATAAAAATCACTGTTGTTGCAAATCATTAACATATCTCACACTGTGAACATATGTTTTAAACATTGAGTATGCAGTAGATAATTACATTTTGGTGGCATCATTAACCAACTGACATTTTAGTTAATTAATATATTTTCTTTTTACGTAGACATCAGAGCAACATTAAAATGATGAACACGTTAAAGCATCAATAATTACAATACAATAATGAAATTTAACTAAGTGAAAGTGAAAAATAATAATAATTTAATAGCATTTTTATCCTGTAAGATAACAAGCAGGAGAAAAATAAAATTGTTAAAATTAATATTAAAATCATTGCAAATATATATTATTCTGCATAATGAGCACTTTTGATGCAAATACTTTTGTACTTCTAAGTAAAGTTTTGAATGCAGGACTTTGATTGTTAAAAGTATTTTTACACTGTGGTACTTAAAATATGTGAGTAATGTTTCCACCTCTGTAAACATACAACGCATTACCTTTCGCGTTCTTTTTTAGCATTTGACCCCAGACGGACTCCGTAGTTTGTCGTTTCAGTTAGTTGAATGTGGCACGAGAAGTTCATTAGTATAGAGCATTTCACAGCGTGCTGTTTATAACCAGCTGTGTATAATGCAGTCTTACGTTATAATGAACATTTAGTATGTTTGTTTAATTCGAACTAGCTTCTTATTGTAATTGTTAAATATATATTACGCTTTAATAGCAGTATAACTCACCTCCAGGAGTTTTTCTCCGGGTATCGTCTCCCTCGGCAGACAGTGTTGACATCTAACAACAACATCTATCGACATTTTCACACAGAAATCCCAAAAAGTAGTGAATTATCTGCTAGTTAAGTATAAAAAGAAATATTCCTCCACCGCTGCTACTGTTGTTATTGTACACATGCGACTTCCGCGTAACATCCGGGTATGTTGGCTCCAAACAGCGGGGAAACAGCGCCGCCCTGCGGCCCGGAGTAGTAACTGCTCGATTTGTATTTATTCACTTGTTTATTTTAGTGTCAAAAGTCCTGCATTCAAAACCATGTTTAAGCAAAAGTACGGAAGTATAATCAGCTAAATGTAAAATGCTCCACGTGAGTGTTTTATATTATGCAGCAACATTTCTGTCCCCTTGAATTAATTCCTCATATTTTCTTTAAAGTGCAAATTAAAGCCATAAATTATAAAATACTCAAAACGTAATATTTATACAAAGCTGTTTAGATGGCGAATGAACATTAATATTTACATGCAGCCGTGCAGACTGATTCATGTAAAGCCCCATGAACACCTACAGCTGCGCCATTTAAATCATTTACATTTCCCTCCTTTTATAACTGCAGTCAAGTCGTCACCGCGCTGCAAGTTTAGCAAAACTGTTTATTCTGAATGTGCTGAATACAAGTCCAAAGAATGCTACTAAAACCTGAATAACATCGGCACACTGAAATTAATCTGAAATCTACATTCAGAAAGTTTTACACGAGCTGTATGACATGTTTTATTCAGAATTACAGATTAAGGTGAAATCATGATAACAACAACAATAATCATTATCATTGTTATTATCATCATATAAAGATAATTTAACTACCGTAATAATAATAATAAATATAAAGATGATCATAATAAGTGTAAGATTATGAGAGGAAGATAAATATACTAAATATACATTAAATAAATAGACACAATTTTCACCCCAAATGACAGTCTCCACTAAAAGTCTTTAATCAGCTGTGTTAGGCTGACCATGAGCGGTCCAGACCATAAGCGAGGAGGCAGAGGCAGGAGAACAAGCAAACCACAAACGTGGGCATTTATTTACAAGATATATATATATATATATATATATATATATATATATGTATATATGTGTGTATATATATATATATATATATATATATATATATATATGTATATATATATATATGTATATATATGTGTGTATATATATATATATGTATATATATGTGTGTATATATATATATATATATATATATATATATATATATATATATATATATATATGTGTATATATATATATATATATATGTATATATATGTATATATATATATATGTGTATATGTGTGTATATATATATATATATATATATATATGTATAGTAGAGAGATAGAGATAGGATGGAGATAGGGAGAGAGTAGAGATAGATATATAGAGATATATATAGTATATATATATATATATATATATAATATATGTATGTATATATACACATATATAGATATATATATAGAGAGATAGAGATATATATAGATAATATATATAGATAATATATATATATAATATATAATATATATATAATATTGTGTATATGTGTGTGTATATATATATATATATATATATATATATATATATATATATATACATACATATACATATATATATATATATACACAGTGTCACAAACCAGTGGTCACAATTGACTGCATTCATGCCCGTCCTACTCTCCCTCAATTTCCCAAAGAGCAGCCTGATATAGTCTTACCAGTTAGTTTGTACCAAACCCAGGGGTTCTGTGTTTCCCACAGAACAGTTAGAGGCAAATCGAGAAATAATAAACATGAACTCTAAACATTCAACATAAAGTCACTAATATAAACGATAATTATTATGTAAAAAAAACTACTATGTAGCTACAAAATTTACTACGCATACATTTACTACCCCCCCACTTCATCCGGCTCTGTGGAACCCTCCCGGAACAATACAAATGTGTTGTTTCCATGGGGACTCTTTTAGCCGCGGACCTTGGGAGTTGGAGACAGGAGAGAACAGGTAAGTGTCTTCCTTAAACAATAATACATGCGTCTGTGCATAATATGAACGAGTATATGGTTGTGAGCTACACAAACATAACGGAGACTAAGACCAGACGGCTACTGGGGTCACCTTCGTTACAAATTGTTAGCAGGATTTATATTCTACATACCATAATACTCAGAGCTTTAATTAGAGACAAAAAGCAAACAAACATTGTGGTGGAAGAAACCTTCTGCACAAACTTTGTTGACCTCCTCTTTTGTATCAGCGGGACACTCGTCTCGTTTTCGTATGAATCTTTTCTCATTCTCCTCTTCTTCTTCATCTTCTACTTCTTCTTCTTTGGCGGCCTGTGGACGAGCTGTCCACCAGTGATGGTGCAGCAGCAATGCATCATGGGAGTTTGGGGTGGTGGTGCAGCAGCGGTGCATCATGGGAGTTCTTCTCTCCTCTGAGTTTCTCCTGCACGCTATTCGGCTGCCGCTAACGTTTGTCAGCTTGTTTCTCTGAGAACTTAAGATCCAGACGTTCAGGACTAAAATCCTTCATCCTTCAAATATAGAGTTAAAAACACCAGGATGTAGAAAGTGTCTTAAAACTGGAGAAACAGTTTATGAAGCTTCTGGCTACAAACACAACGCTGACGCTGCTCAAAGGGGAGACGACGCCATGACAGGAGAGAGAGGAAACGTTACCTTCAGGGACATTACACATGTCTCTGTCTCACTACATATACAACACAGGACTGATGACACCATGACAGGAGAGAGAGGAAACGTTACCTTCAGGGACATTACACATGTCTCTGTCTCACTACATATACAACACAGGACTGATGACACCATGACAGGAGAGAGAGGAAACGTTACCTTCAGGAACATTACACATGTCTCTGTCTCACTACATATACAACACAGGACTGATGACACCATGACAGGAGAGAGAGGAAACGTTACCTTCAGGGACATTACACATGTCTCTGTCTCACTACATATACAACACAGGACTGATGACACCATGACAGGAGAGAGAGGAAACGTTACCTTCAGGGACATTACACATGTCTCTGTCTCACTACATATACAACACAGGACTGATGACACCATGACAGGAGAGAGAGGAAACGTTACCTTCAGGGACATTACACATCTCTCTGTCTCACTACATATAGAACACAGGACTGATGACACCATGACAGGAGAGAGAGGAAACGTTACCTTCAGGGACATTACACATCTCTCTGTCTCACTACATCTACAACACAGGACTGATGACACCATGACAGGAGAGAGGAAACGTTACCTTCAGGGACATTACACATCTCTCTGTCTCACTACATATAGAACACAGGACTGATGACACCATGACAGGAGAGAGAGGAAACGTTACCTTCAGGAACATTACACATGTCTCTGTCTCACTACATATACAACACAGGACTGATGACACCATGACAGGAGAGAGGAAACGTAACCTTCAGGGACATTACTGTTCTCCAGCACCGTTACATCGACTGACAACGAAGGGAATAACCGTTAGTGGCGTTAACGTTAGAGATGCTGTAAAGATGTCATGTTTCCATCATCGGCATTAACGTCTCTCTATTCAAAGCATTTTGTTTTAATGAACATTTAATCGTTAATTGCATCCGAACTCACCGGAGGTCTGTGTCGGTTCTGGCAGGTCGTCGAGAAGATCCATTCTGCTGAGTTAGCTCAGGTGCTAGCCAAATCAAATCAAATTTATTTATATAGCCCAATATCACAAATTATACATTTGTCTCAGTGTTTACAGACTGTACAGGATACGACACCCTCTGTCCTTAGACCCTCTGTCCTCAGACCCTCTGTCCTTAGACCCTCTGTCCTCACACCCTCTGTCCTTAGACCCTCTGTCCTTACACCCTCTGTCCTTAGACCCTCTGTCCTCAGACCCTCTGTCCTTACACCCTCTGTCCTTACACCCTCTGTCCTTAGACCCTCTGTCCTCACACCCTCTGTCCTTACACCCTCTGTCCTTAGACCCTCTGTCCTTACACCCTCTGTCCTTAGACCCTCTGTCCTTAGACCCTCTGTCTTTAGACCCTCTGTCCTTACACCCTCTGTCCTTACACCCTCTGTCCTTACACCCTCTGTCCTTAGACCCTCTGTCCTCACACCCTCTGTCCTTAGACCCTCTGTCCTCACACCCTCTGTCCTTACACCCTCTGTCCTTAGACCCTCTGTCCTTAGACCCTCGCATCGCACAAGGAAAAACTTCCTAAAAGAAACCCCATAATTAAAGGGGGAACATGGAAGAAACCTCAGAGAGAGACTGAGGAGGGATCCCTCTCCCAGGACGGACAGACGTGCAATAGGTGTTGTGTACAGGATAAACAACATAGTACAAATACAACATTTGACAGAAATGATGTTGTGTTGAAAAAGAGAAAGTTTGGATGAATCCAGGAAAATGTCAATAAGGCTTCCCGGTGTCCAGCAGGACCAGGTCAGCAGGCGCAGCCACGATTCATGATCCTGACGTAAACTTTATCAGTGGCAACCTGCCACAGGAGAGACAGACACTCTGGGGATGATACCCCGGATGATGAGTTACAGACAGATAGAGAGGGAGAAGAAGAGAGAGGGAGGGGAGGAGAGAGGAAGAGAAGGAGTGCAGGGAGGTGTCCCCTGGCAGTCTAAGCCTATAGCAGCATAACTAGGGGCTGATCCAAGGCAAACCTGAGCCAGCCCTAACTATAAGCTTTATCAAAAAGGAAAGTCTTTAGCCTGCTCTTAAATGTGGAGAGTGTGTCTGCCTCCCGAACACAAACTGGAAGCTGGTTCCACTGGAGAGGAGCTTGATAGCTGAAGGCTCTGGCTCCCATTGTACTCTTAGAGACTCTAGGAACCACAAGTAACCCTGCAGTCTGGGAGCGTAATGCTCTAGTTGGTTTATAAGGTACTATGAGATCTTTAAGATATGCTGGAGCCTGACCATTAATTGATTTGTAAGTCAGGAGAAGGATTTTGAATTATATTCTGTATTTTACCGGGAGCCAGTGCAGAGCAGCTAATACAGGAGTAATATGATCCCGTTTCCTTGTTCTAGTCAATACACGTGCCGCTGCATTTTGGATCAACTGAAGAGTCTTAAGCGACATTTTGGGACAACCTGATAACAATGAGTTGCAGTAATCCAGCCTTGAAGTAACAAATGCATGGACTAGTTTTTCTGCATCATTTTGAGACAGGATGTTATTTTTGCAATGTTACGTAGATGAAAGAAGGCAGTCCTTGAGATTTGTTTTATGTGGGAGTTAAACGACAGATCTTGATCAAAGATGACGCCAAGATTCCTTACAGTGGTGCTGGAGGCCAAGTTTATGCCATCCAGAGCTTCTATGTCATTAGAAAATGCGTTTTGGAGGCGTTTAGGGCCAAGTATAATAACTTCAGTTTTGTCTGTTTAACATCAAGAAGTTGCTAGACATCCAAGTTTTTATGTCCTTAAGGCATGCTTGAAGTTTAGCCAATTGATTGGTTTCATCTGGTTTAATTGATAGATATAATTGGGTATCATCCGCATAACAATGAAAGTTTATAGAGTGGTTCCTTATAATATTGCCCAAAGGAAGCATATATAAGGTGAATAGAATCGGTCCAAGTACAGAACCCTGCGGGACTCCAAGACTGACTTTGGCTGTCATGGAGGATTTATCGTTAACACATACAAATTGAGATCGCTCAGATAAACAGGACTTGAACCAGTTTAGTGCGGTTCCTTTTATGCCAACACAATGTTCCAGTCTCTGTAGTAGAATGTCCTGATCAACAGTGTGGAAAGCAGCACTGAGGTCTAACAAGACAAGAACAGAGACAAGTCCTTTGTCTGATGCCAATAGAAGGTCATTGGTAACTTTCACCAGTGCCGTCTCTGTGCTATGATGAACTCTAAATCCAGATTGAAAAACCTCAAATAAATTATTATTATGTAAAAAATCACACAACTGTTTTGCGACTGCTTTCTCAAGGATCTTAGCGAGAAAGGGAAGGTTAGATATCGGCCTATAGTTGCTGAAAACCTCTGGATCAAGACCAGGCTTTTTAAGAAGTGGTTTTATTACAGCTACTTTAAAGGATTGTGGTACGTAGCCAGATAATAGAGACAGGTTGATCATATTTAATAACGAGGTGTTAATTAAGGGTAAAACTTCTTTAAACAGTTTAGTTGGAATCGGGTCTAAAAGACAGGTTGATGCTTAGACGATGAGATTGTTGAAGTTAGTTGGTTAAGGTTGATTGGAGTAAAACAGTCTAGATATAGTTACATATGTTACAGATGTTTTTAAGGTTCTGGAGGTTGAAGTTAAGTCGTTACCAATTGAGGTCAGGAGGAGATTAATTTTGTCTCTAATAATTATAATTTTATGGTTAAAGAAGCTCATGAAGTCGTCACTACTGAGAGATATAGGAACAGAAGGCTCTGTAGAGCTGTGGCTCTCTGTCAGCCTCAGTGCTGAACAGAAACCTGGGGTTGTTCTTATTTTCTTCTGTTAAGGAAGAGTAATAAGCTGCTCTGCATTACGGAGAGCCTTCTTATACGTTTTAAGATGATCTAACCAGACTAAACGAGATTCTTCCAAGCTGGTTGGCTCGTTAGCCAACCAGCTAACTAGCCTAGCTGCCATTAGCTACCTGTCTGCACCTGTAATGGCTCGGTGTCTGTGTGTAATACAACAGAGTCTGTTAATCTGTGTGAAAAGTTTCATTAAACGGGTTTAATTGTTCAACACGTTCATTTATTTTACACGCAGAAACGTTGATCGTGATATTCAGTTTAGCCGCTAGCATCGAGTTAGCATCATCTGTCATCAATGTTAAAGGCCATTTCCGGTCCCATCCTTCAAAATAAAAGCCCACATTAGAATATTTAGAGCTGTAGGAGTTTATGAGAGTAGAATAAGGACTTACTATCTCAAAATAATGACTTAGTGTCTTAAAATAAAGACTTAGCAGTTCAAAATAATAAGTTAAAAAAGGTTTCTCATTATGTTTTAGATACTAAGTCATCATTTGGACAAAACTCATTAAATATAAAATACAGGATTTTTTTTTTAATAAGTTTTATCTTATTTATTCTTTTACTGGCGAAATAGAAAATGAAAGCAGAGCTTTGAGTTATTTCTTCAATTTAATTTAATTTAATTAATTTAATCCTGAAATGTTTTGTAAATCAATAACATCTAAATGTTGCTTTTGTATTTGTTAGTATGTCCACATTGTTTACATTTATGTGAACGAAACGATGAACTAAGAGGGGGAAAGATACTTGAAACATCCCCTTAACCTAAAGAAAGTACATAACAATTATAATAAAGTAGAGTTTTGAGTTATTTGTGTCATAGACATGAAAACTATCACAAAGTATTCCATATGTAATCCATGACCGGGGAAGGTTAGTCTCCAATGTTCGATGGATAAAGTTTGGACTTGAAGATACTTCATCACAAACAAACCTCGAATGTCTGTTTCAAACTTCTCCCTCGATGCTTTCCAGAAAAGCTAAAGAGTAAGAAATGACATTGATATTATGTTCCCAATATGTTCTCTGTCAACTTTCTGCTCAGTGTTTATTATTATACAAAGATGTTCTGTTTGGTTGTTATGATGTCCGCAGCTTAGAACGAAAACAGTATTATACTATAAATATTTTAATGATATACTATTTATTACCACAAAAATAAATTCTTTCACAGAAACACTTTTATTTAAAGTTTTTATAAATGACATGCAACAATACATACAAACTATTTAGCATTACAAACCCAAAAGTCGTACTCTTGATATTTGTACAATGTATTATAGATAGATACTTTATTAAGCCCGGGGGAAATATAGACATACAACATTACGCATCTGTCCCCCCCTCCCGCCATTACAAATGTAAGTATAATCATATAATAATTAAAACAAAAGTAAAATGAAGTGATAAGACTGTTATAAATACAAAGTGATGTTATTGTCTTGCTTTGCAATGAAGGAATGTTAAAAAAAAGAAAGTATAAATAAAATAAAACACTGATATCAAACAAAAAATCACGTACATGATAGCAATAATATTAATAAGGCTGTTTTATTAAAATAACTATTATTCAAAGCTCCCTTCCTCCCTTCTTTTATCCTGTGTTCTTATTGGTACATCAGAAAGCTGTCAGCCAATAGGAGCAGAGGAGCTGCTGTTCTCTGCTCCTATTGGCTGACAGTAGAATAAAGGCAGAAGCCGGAGGCTGTTGAATCAAACTTTAAATCAGCCCGAAAACAGACCCCCAGTGAACCGCACGCGATGCATCATACTTATAATTAAGCAACACATTAATGTTGTGTTTTATCAGCTCTTTAAACATGCGGCTGTCTCTCTGCTGCGTCTGGATATTAACTCTTCACACCGCAGCTCAGCATCGTCCCGCCCGGGCGGAGGGAGGCGTGCAGCCCGGCTGGAGGCGGCAGAGCACCGGGAGAGCGACACCGCTGCGGCTGGACGCCAACAAGCCGGCGGCGGTGAGGGGAGCCGGGGGGAAGCTCGGCAGCAGGAGGGCAGCTCTGAACGGGTCAGCCGAAACACTTATTTATATATTTTAACTCTATATATGTTGTATTTATCTGTCATGCTACTCCGAATTTCTTCCTGTGTTGCTTTTGTTTTTAAAGTCACAGAAAAACCAATGAAACCTGGTTGCATGTTACATACTATAATATAGTAGTATAGTCATTTATAAGCAGTGGTGACAGTCAGAAGTATGGTGGGCAATACTACAACTAATACTCACATACTTTTTGTAAAATGATCCAAAAACCTTCTGAACATGTAAAGTTTGTAGAAGAACCTTTTTAATAAAGTTTCTAAAATACCAACAAAACCCATTTCCCCCTCAATCAAGTCTGCAGAACTTCTTACAATAACACAACATCAAATATAGAATACATATTAGAGCTGCAGGTTATCTTTTTGATTTATCGTTTGGTCTATAAAATGTCAGAAAATAGTGAACAATGTCCCAGATGTCTTTTAAATGTCTTTACATTTAAATGTCTGGTTTTGTCACTTTAATTTGATATAAAACAGAAAAGTAGCAAATCTCCAAAACATACTGAAAACATGAGTGCAGCTCTGATAGTCCTGTGTTTTATATAACTGCTAAATCATTTAAAAAGTGTTACTCAGAATAGCATTTTGTGTGTGTGTGTGTGTGTGTGTGGTGTGTGTGTGTGTGTGTGTGTGTGTGTGTGTGTGTGCTTGCGTGCGTGCGTGTGTGTGTGTGTGTGTGTGTGTGACCAGCCTCAAGTGCGAGTCTGAATGACGGTCAAGTGATGGATGCGAAGTCAACACACACACACACACACAGACACACACACACACACTAATCCTAAACTCGGTGAACTGACTGACTGGGCTTATAAACTGTGTGTGTGTGTGTGTGTGTGTGTGTGTGTGTGTGTGTGTGTGTGTGTGTGTAAACAGCAGATTTAAAGAGGTTTGTATGAGTGTGTGAAAAGAGGAAAAAGTCCTTCTTGACTTCAAAGTCCTGTTAGAGACACACACACACACACACACACACACACACACACACACACACACACACACACTCACACACACACTGATCTTATTTTAGTTGCAGTGTGAGGACCAGTTCTTTTTAGATAAGTTTAAAGGCTTCACCAGAGCTCCACACCGTCACTACAATGTGATCTGAACACCTCTGATACATTCACGGGATCTTGAGAAGCTTCCAGCTCTGCTCTGAATGCTTCTGTAGCGCTCGCAGCTCCGGGACGTCCTCTGTGAAGAATTCTGCTGCCGAACCAGGAACACTGAAGGATCCTGAGACTGCCATGAAGACTACAACTCCCTCAATGCCTCCTTCACAACGCAACCAGACAGTTTTCTCTGTAGTCGTTTTGTTCCAGAGCAGATTTGTATTAATCCGAGCTGTTCAGTGAGACGATGAGACGTGAAGCCAACAGAGCGCTCAGTGTTCCTGCAGGACGAAGAAAGGACCACGTTTTATTTGAAGTTGAAGGTGTTGTTGAGAGCGAACACAGACGACGCGCTGTTACTCCATAACCTTCTGCTGACGCTTGTGTTTCTTCCTCACTGAGACTTTCAGTGAGCAGAACAAGAGAAGTCATTCAGAGCTGATCCTTAAAGGACCCTTTAAAGGCTTCTCACGCTGCATTCATCTGACGGCTTCCCTGTGTAACTGTATGAGAAGATATATGAAATGATTCGTCCATCAATCAATTAAAAGGAATGTAACGTGTAAAACATGTGATGCGTAACATAGTATCACAGTCACAGCCTGGGACAGTGTTGTAATACTGATGATACTTACACGAGGTTACTGTAACAGAGTTTTAACTGTGTGCTAAATGTGTTCAATGTTTGTCAATGAATAAAAAGTAAACCCTGACGTGACAGGTCACCTGATTACTCGTGTTTTCAAAATGCTGCTCAGAAATGTCTTTCACGCAGAAGTTGAAGGATGTTTAAATGTTGCATCTCGCAGGTGTTTACTGTCGGCCATCTTTAATCCAGTGTTTCACCAGACAAAGGAAGAAGTTTATATTCCATCACACGAGACAAAACCAAAACACCACAAAGATAATAATACACATACGCACGCAGTTTTAAACACGTGGTTAACGTTGTGAATTCACACGTGTTTGTTTAAAAGGTTTGTTACGTAAACCAAGTTACGTGTGAGTAAAGTATTCGGCGTAAAAAAGTCAACGGTTGACTTTTGGTTGTGGTGTTTATAAACGCCACTCGACTTCCGGAGCGTTTAGTATTTGTACTGATGACACGGCGTGGGAAACCAGGCTGCTGACGCCTGTAAACATGAAAACTACAAAGATGGCTGCCAGCTTGGAAGACGTAAAAAAAAAAAGAAAGCACGACAAAACATTTCAGTAAGGAAAATCAAACAACTAAAAAGTGACAAACGACTTTTAAAGACGACTCAATGAATTAAAAGTTTGTATCAAATAGAAATAATTATTTTCATTGTCATTGAGAAACTGTTAGTTTCTGAGCAAAGACGTGAAGTCTTTAAACGTTTCATCACTTTAATATGATAAAAACATCTGTGCATGAAAATGTGTTAAAATATTTGGGACATGTATAAAGTATATAAACGATATATATTTAGGGTGCAGACTCGGAGCGTTGGTGTCTGTATATTAAACAGGAAGTGATTTCACCGACTGACAGGCTGTCTGTGTGTATACAGGTTCAACACTGTGTGTGAGTGTGTTAATGGTAAAGCTGTTTAGACACACTCTTCTGCACACACACACACACACACACACACACACACACACACACACACACCTCTGGGGCCTCCTCTGCTGCTACAATACAGCCAGTTCACTGTAAGTAATGATTAAATCCTCTGCTGTGTCCACACTGCATTTAAAACTCTGTTCATTCGAATCACACAGTTAAAACCTGCAGAAGTGAAATTAAGTTTCTCCATGAAGGCAAGAAAACATTTGATCATCTGCAACTTTTTAATATCTTTTTATAGGATGATGTGCTCAATATGCACCCGACCAATAAGAAGTTGGTATAATGGCTTTACTGTACGTTGTATTAGTGTCTGTGGAATCTGTATGTCTGCAGACTTCTCATGAATCTCTTCTGATCTTTGAACATGAAGAAAAGAAGAAAAACCAGAATCTTGCACGTCAGACGACTCAGATGTTAAAACAGAAATGAGGCAAAAAAGCTTTTTAATACGCGGTTTTATGATAAATATAACATTTAATTCACAGTCTGGATCTGAAGTTCAGAGAAACAAGCTGAGCAAACGTTTTAATCAGAGAGAAGAACTCCCATGATGCACCGCTGCTGCACCAAACTCCCATGATGCACCGCTGCTGCACCAAACTCCCATGATGCACTGCTGCTGCACTACCACACCAAACTCCCATGATGCACCGCTGCTGCACCACCACACCAAACTCCCATGATGCACCACTGCTGCACTAAACTCCCATGATGCACCGCTGCTGCACCAAACTCCCATGATGCACCGCTGCTGCATTACCACACCAAACTCCCATGATGCACCACTGCTGCACCAAACTCCCATGATGCACCGCTGCTGCACTACCACACCAAACTCCCATGATGCACCACTGCTGCACCAAACTCCCATGATGCACCGCTGCTGCACCACCACACCAAACTCCCATGATGCACCACTGCTGCACCAAACTCCCATGATGCACCGCCGCTGTACCACCACACCAAACTCCCATGATGCACCTCTGCTGCACCACCACACCAAACTCTCATGATGCACTGCTGCTGCACCACCACACCAAACTCCCATGATGCACCGCTGCTGCACCACCACACCAAACTCCCATGATGCACCTCTGCTGCACCTCTGCTGCACCTCTGCTGCACCACCACACCAAACTCCCATGATGCACCTCTGCTGCACCACCACACCAAACTCCCATGATGCACTGCTGCTGCACCACCACACCAAACTCCCATGATGCACCGCTGCTGCACCACCACACCAAACTCCCATGATGCACCGCCGCTGTACCACCACACCAAACTCCCATGATGCACCGCTGCTGCACCACCACACCAAACTCCCATGATGCACCGCTGCTGCACTACCACACCAAACTCCCATGATGCACCACTGCTGCACTAAACTCCCATGATTCACCGCTGCTGCACTACCACTTTATTTACTTTACTTTACTTTTGTTTACTTTATTACAAGCGTTTAGCTTTTCTAAAGTGTAAATTAATTAAAGAATCATTTAAAAGTGTTTTTAGTTGTTTCTCCCTCCGGTTTTATTTTGTGATTTATGGCTGGAAGTGTTGTAAATAAAGTTAATTGAATAGCCTTTTCAAATAAAGGGAAACTCTTCTCAAACAAGCCTATTAGCACACACTCACTCACACACTCACTCACTCACACACTCACACACACACACAGACACTCACTCACTCACACACACACACAGACACTCACTCACTCACTCACTCACACACTCACTCACTCACTCACTCACTCACTCACACACACACAGACACTCACTCACTCACACACACACACAGACACAGACACTCACTCACTCACACACACACACAGACACTCACTCACTCACTCACACACTCACTCACACACTCACTCACTCACTCACTCACACACACACAGACACTCACTCACTCACACACACACACAGACACTCACTCACTCACTCACACACACACACAGACACACACACAGACACACACACACACAGACACACACACACTCACTCACTCACTCACACACACACACACAGACACTCACTCACTCACTCACACACACACAGACACTCACTCACTCACTCACACACACACAGACACTCACTCACTCACTCTCACACACACACAGACACTCACTCACTCACACACTCACACACACACACACACACACACACACTCACTCACTCACTCACACACACACACACACAGACACTCACTCACTCACTCACTCACTCACACACACACAGACACTCACTCACTCACTCACACACACACAGACACTCACTCACTCACTCACTCACACACACACAGACACTCACTCACTCACTCACTCACACACACACAGACACTCACTCACTCACTCACTCACACACACACAGACACTCACTCACTCACTCTCACACACACACAGACACTCACTCACTCACTCACACACTCACACACACACACAGACACACACACACTCACTCACTCACTCACACACACAGACACTCACACTCACACACACACAGACACTCACTCACTCACACACACACAGACACTCACTCACTCACTCACACACACACACACACACACACACTTCCTGTTGCACACAGCTGTGAAGCTGGACCCAGTGTTGATCTGCTAATTGACTCTTGTTCCCATGGAAACAACAACAAACAGCTGTTTAACTTCACAAAGACGACGTGTTGATAAATAATAATTTGACAATAAGAGTTTTAAAAGTCATGAAACTGATCAATCTGACAATAAATATGGAAAGATATAAATGAGAAATGTATAATAATATAGTTATAAGAAGAAAAATGACAAATTATTCAGAAATACTTTATCGATCCCTGGGGGGGGGGGGGGGGGGTTTGGTTATGTTGCTCCCAAATATAATAAGAAGATAAAAATATATAACATCGTAAAATGAGTTTGTAAAAATACATTACAACACTATATAAATGCAATAAATATCTGAAATGTACTTTAATCTCAGATTATTAATGTGTGTGTGTGTGTGTGTGTGTGTGTGTGTGTGTGTGTGTGTGTGTGTGCGTGCAGTCCTCATGTGTGTGCAGGTCGCTGTTGTGCCGGCTGGACTCTGTCCATCAAAACCCGTCGATGCACCAAACGTGAGTAAAACCTTTATTTTTACTACGTTTGTTTTAATAATAATAAAACTCAAAGACGTTTGACAGAGTGACACAAAGATAATATATATTCAGATTATTAATAATGTCATCAATATATTATTTATGTTATAGATACAAGTACACAGTTTATAAAGTCATTGAAAGGAGTTCTTTCATTTGGTATGTTGTTACATTAAAGGTTATTATAAAGGGTTTTAAAGGTTATATTCTATATTTTTCTTCTTCTAAAACTAATATAATGTAAAGAAAGCTCAGGTTGTAAATGATCATGAACATCAAATGACCACAGACTTATTAAAAGTAAGATTTATTAGAGACTTGACAGTTCTGCAGGTTTTGGATCTCAACACATCTGTTTCCAGCTTCAGTTCAGCCGTCATGTAAAGCAGCTGACTACACACACACGTGTGTGTGTGAGTGTGTGAGAGTGAGTGTGAACATCTGCAGCCGAACATCTGCAGATGTTCAGGTTCCTCGAACAGAAAACTCATGTTGGTCCTCAATAAAAAGTCATCTGGAGTTGTGAAGTTATCTTTGCTCTTTGAGTAAACTGAATATAAAAGCGTAAACCCTGATTTAATAACCACTAGGTGTCGTTTTTAAACCCTTTTTAAATGTAAACACATAAATACGCTTCGTTATCCGAAAAACATATTTGCTTCTTTCAAAGATTTAATAAATTCTGCTTTTATTGAACAAAAGTCAAAAGAACAAAAGGTGTGCTGTCCCAGAATGCATTGCTGCAAGAAACATCCAATGGGACATCAGACTGATGGTGGGGTTAGGGTTTGATATTTGTTGTGTTCGTTGTAATAAATTGTAAGAAGTGACTCTGATTTCACGTCATGTTTTACAGCAGATATCGCTGAGGCTCATGGGTATTGTAGTATTTAGAGATATTGCACATATACCAAACCTGATTGTCAAAACAGCCAATTCTAGGCTCATCTACCAGAAAGTAACAAACAGTACTTGTAGGTAAGTAAATGTAAAGTAACTTAGGAAAGTAACTTTCTGTTTTTGACCTGATTTTAAACAAAAGAGAGAAAACATGAAAGTCTCACTGTCCTCTCGGGCTTCCGTACAGGTGTGATATAAAACAAAGTGTATTTAAAACAACGAGTGAGGCTCCGCACGTTCACGTCGCATTTTGATAGATATCGTAGCTGCGAGAGCTTCAACCCTCCGCTCCGCACGCTCTCCACCTCAAAGCGCTGCAGCAGATTAATCCAGTCGTGTAACGTCCGTCACAAATCTGCTGAGTCGCCACAGATGTGAAGGACTCACACTTTATATCCTCACGGCTGCTTCAGGGACTTCAGAGATTGTGTACGTTACAGTTACAGAGTGAATGTGCAGCTCCTTTATAATCCACATTTAACATCATTCAATGAAATGAGCTTCAGCTGCTTCAGAAGAGACACAGCAGAGGACTAATGCCACTGATGCATATCTTAACTTTACTGAAGGAATATGTTCTAGTGAAGATGTGTGTCAGTATAATCAGCAGGAGGAAGTATTAAATATATATATCATCATTATTAGTATTATTATCATCATTATTAGTATTATTATCATCATTATTAGTATTATTATCATCATTATTAGTATTAGTACTCGTGCATTAAAGTAAACGCTGGTTTTACTGCTGTAGTTTTGAACAACTAATAATTATTTTCTGAAATACACTTTAATACTGGGACACACACACACACAGACACACACACACAGACACACAGACACACGCACACACAGACACACACACACACACACACACACAGACACACGCACACACAGACAGACACACACACACAGACACACAGACACACGCACACACAGACACACACACACACACACACACACAGACACACGCACACACAGACAGACACACACACACACACACAGACACACGCACACACAGACACACACACACATACACAGACACATGCACACACACACACACACACACACACACACACACACACACAGACACACGCACACACAGACAGACACACACACACACACACACAGACACACACACACACAGACACACGCACACACAGACAGACACACGCACACACAGACAGACACACACACACACAGAAACACACACACACACAGACACACACACAGACACACACACACACACACACAGACACACGCACACACAGACACACACACACACACACAGACACACGCACACACAGACAGACACACACACACACACACAGACACACGCACACACAGACACACACACACACACACACACACACACACACAGACACACGCACACACACACACACACACACACACACACACAGACACACGCACACACAGACAGACACACACACACACACACACAGACACACACACACACACACAGACACACGCACACACAGACAGACACACACACACACACACAGACACACGCACACACAGACAGACACACGCACACACAGACAGACACACACACACACACACAGACACACACACACACACAGACACACACACAGACACACACACACAGACACACACAGACACACACACACACAGACAGACACACACACACACACAGACACACACACACACACACACACACACAGACACACACACACACACACAGACACACGCACACACAGACAGACACACACACACACACACACACACACACAGACACACGCACACACAGACAGACACACACACAGACACACACACAGACACACACACACACACACAGACACACGCACACACAGACAGACACACACACACACAGACACACACACACACACACAGACACACACACAGACACACAGACACACAACACACACACAGACACACACACACAGACACACACACACACAACACACACACACACACACACACACACACACACACACAGACACACACACACACACAGACACACACACACACAGACACACACACACACAGACACACACACAGACACACACACACAGACACACACAGACACACACAGACACACACACACACACACACAGACACACACAGACACACACACACACACAGACACACACACACACAGACACACACACACACACACACAGACACACACACAGACACACACACACAGACACACACACACACACACACACACACACACACACATCTAAATATGGTTTCTTTCAGGTCAGGATTATGCAGCTCGGCTGTAAACGTCCTGCGGAGAGAGAGCAGAAACTCGTGAATGAAAAACAGATTTAACCTCTCTGTCTGGAGGCTTACACACACACACGCACA
Organism: Cottoperca gobio; assembly: GCF_900634415.1. Taxonomy (NCBI): domain Eukaryota; kingdom Metazoa; phylum Chordata; class Actinopteri; order Perciformes; family Bovichtidae; genus Cottoperca; species Cottoperca gobio. The sequence continues at coordinate 20,431 of NW_021166787.1, read as the reverse complement.
CACCCACACACACACACACACACACAGACACACACACACAAAGTATATTCATAAAGAAATATCTGAGTTGTCTCCTCCTCTCGTTGTTTACTCTCCTTGTCTCCTTGTCTCTTCTCCTCCTCTCCTTGTTTCCTCTCCTTGTGTCCTCTCCTTGTCTCCTCTCCTCCTCTCCTTGCCTCCTCTCCTTGTCTCCTATCCTTGTGTCCTCTCCTCTCCTTGTCTCCTCTCCTTGTCTCCTCACCTCTCCTTGTGTCCTCTCCTCCTCTCCTTGTCTCCAATACTTGTCTCCTCTCCTCTGCTCTCCTCCTCTCCTTGTCTCCTCTCCTTGTCTCCTCTCCTCTGCTCTCCTCCTCTCCTTGTCTCATCTCCTCTGCTCTCCTCCTCTCCTTGTCTCCTCACCTCTCCTTGTGTCCTCTCCTCCTCTCCTTGTCTCCTCTCCTTGTTTCCTTTCCTTGTCTCCTCTCCTCTGCTCTCCTCCTCTCCTTGTCTCCTCTCCTCGCCTCCTCTCCTTGTTTCCTTTCCTTGTCTCCTCCTCTCCTTGTTTCCTCTCCTTGTCTCCTCTCCTTGTTTCCTTTCCTTCTCTCCTCCTCTCCTTGTCTCCTCTCCTTGTTTCCTCCTCTCCTTGTCTCCTCTCCTTGTTTCCTCCTCTCCTTGTCTCCTCTCCTTGTCTCCTCTCCTTGTCTTCCTCTCCTTGTTTCTTCTCCTTGTCTCCTCTCCTTGTTTCCTTTCCTTGTCTCCTCCTCTCCTTGTTTCCTCTCCTCGTCTCCTCTCCTTGTTTCCTTTCCTTGTCTCCTCTCCTTGTCTCCTCTCCTTGTTTCCTTTCCTTGTCTCCTCCTCTCCTTGTCTCCTCCTCTCCTTGTCTCCTCTCCTTGTCTCCTCCTCTCCTTGTCTCCTCTACTTGTCTCCTCCTCTCCTTGTCTCCTCTCCTTGTTTCCTTTCCTTGTCTCCTCTCCTTGTCTCCTCCTCTCCTTGTCTCCTCTCCTTGTTTCCTTTCCTTGTCTCCTCCTCTCCTTGTCTCCTCTCCTTGTTTCCTCCTCTCCTTGTCTCCTCTCCTTGTCTCCTCTCCTCCTGCAGCCAGGTGTCTTCCTCGTTGCCATAACGCCGCGTTGTGCCGGTCACCTAACCGCTGTGTGTGTCGTCGAGGTTTTCACGGTCCTCGCTGTGAGTTTTCCTCGCCGGCGTCGCTCCACCCCCCCATCAGCCCCCCAGAAGCTGCTGAACGCCACAGAGACACGAGAGTCCTCACAGCCGCCATGTTGACCTCCAGCTCTGCTACGGCAACAAGCAGCGCGCCTGAACCTGGAGCTTCACGCCCGAGTGGAACTGACGACGCCGAACACAAAACGCAGCACGAAGGCGTTTGGCGGGACTTTCTGACAAGTCCAGAGCCGGGAGGCGGCGCCGAGAGGACGGAGACGTCCGAGTCCAACGAGCTCCTCGTGGAGTCTCCGTCCCGCTCCGACACCGAGGAGAAGGAAGGAGGAGAGAGAAGTGTGAAGGAGGGAGGAGAGGAGGAGGAGGAGGGAGGAGAGAGAAATGTGAAGGAGGGAGGAGAGAGAAGTGTGAAGGAGGGAGGAGAGGAGGAGGAGGAGGGAGGAGAGAGAAGTGTGAAGGAGGGAGGAGAGAGAAATGTGAAGGAGGGAGGAGAGAGAAGTGTGAAGGAGGGAGGAGAGGAGGAGGAGGAGGGAGGAGAGAGAAGTGTGAAGGAAGGAGGAGAGAGAAGTGTGAAGGAGGGAGGAGAGAGAAGTGTGAAGGAGGGAGGAGAGGAGGAGGAGGGAGGAGAGAGAAGTGTGAAGGAGGGAGGAGAGGAGGAGGAGGAGGGAGGAGAGAGAAATGTTAAGGAAGGAGGAGAGAGAAGTGTAAAGGAGGGAGGAGAGGAGGAGGAGGGAGGAGAGAGAAGTGTGAAGGAGGGAGGAGAGGAGGAGGAGGAGGGAGGAGAGAGAAATGTTAAGGAGGGAGGAGAGAGAAGTGTGAAGGAGGGAGGAGAGAGAAATGTGAAGGAGGGAGGAGAGGAGGAGGAGGGAGGAGAGAGAAGTGTGAAGGAGGGAAGAGAGGAGGAGAGGGAGGGAGGAGAGGAGGAGAAGGAGGGAGGAGAGAGAAGTGTGAAGGATGGAGGAGAGGAGGAGAAGGAGGGAGGAGAGGAGGAGGAGGGAGGAGAGAGAAGTGTGAAGGATGGAGGAGAGGAGAAAGAGGGAGGAGAGAGAAGTGTGAAGGAGGAGGAGAGGAGGAGGAGGGAGGAGAGAGAAGTGTGAAAGAGGAAGGAGAGGAGGAGAAGGATGGAGGAGAGGAGGAGAGGGAGGGAGGAGAGGAGGAAGAGGATGGAGGAGAGAGAAGTGTGAAGGATGGAGGAGAGGAGGAGAAGGAGGGAGGAGAGGAGGAGGAGGGAGGAGAGAGAAGTGTGAAGGATGGAGGAGAGGAGAAGGAGGGAGGAGAGGAGGAGGAGGAGGGAGGAGAGGAGGAGAAGGATGGAGGAGAGGAGGAGAGGGAGGGAGGAGAGGAGGAAGAGGATGGAGGAGAGGAGGAGAAGGATGGAGGAGAGAGAAGTGTGGAGGTGAAGAGCGGAGGAGCGAAGAAGCTGAGGTGAGATATCTTCCTCTTTATTGTCCTATAATCTTCAATATTTAAATGTTTTATTTATCAAGTTAAACTTAGTTTTAAATCAAAAAGTCTTTAAGTTGTTCTTCTGTAGTTCTTCTCAGGCAGCAGGGGGCGCTATTCACCAGATAATACACACTGTAAATACTGTACAGTTAAAGTACTGTAACACACACACACACACACACACACACACACACACACTGCAGGCTGCTGTGGAGACGTGTAATAATTATAATTGTGATAAAACACAAAACAATAAAAAGAAAACTACAAAGAAAATAAATACGTAGAAAACAAAGCGAAGCATGTACAAGTACTTCCATGTTATGTACTTGTACTTCCATGTTATGTACTTGTACTTCCATGTTATGTACTTGTACTTCCATGTTATGTACAAGTACTTCCATGTTATGTACTTGTACTTCCATGTTATGTACTTGTACTTCCATGTTATGTACTTGTACTTCCATGTTATGTACAAGTACTTCCATGTTATGTACTTGTACTTCCATGTTATGTACTTGTACTTCCATGTTATGTACAAGTACTTCCATGTTATGTACAAGTACTTCCATGTTATGTACTTGTACTTCCATGTTATGCACAAGTACTTCCATGTTATGTACTTGTACTTCCATGTTATGTACTTGTACTTCCATGTTATGTACAAGTACTTCCATGTTATGTACTTGTACTTCCATGTTATGTACAAGTACTTCCATGTTATGTAGAAGTACTTCCATGTTATGCACAAGTACTTCCATGTTATGTACTTGTACTTCCATGTTATGTACTTGTACTTCCATGTTATGTACAAGTACTTCCATGTTATGTACTTGTACTTCCATGTTATGTACAAGTACTTCCATGTTATGTACTTGTACTTCCATGTTATGTACTTGTACTTCCATGTTATGCACAAGTACTTCCATGTTATGTACTTCCATGTTATGTACTTGTACTTCCATGTTATGTACTTGTACTTCCATGTTATGTACTTCCATGTTATGTACTTGTACTTCCATGTTATGTACAAGTACTGTTACATTTCAGAGGGAAGTTTTTATCTGACAGCTGCAGTTAAAACTTTAAGTGAAAGAAACTCTTTTTTAATTAAATGTAATTCTCTATTCATGATATTATTATTATGTATTATGTAAATAAAGATTTATATATTTTATGATATTTAAGTTATTTTTGTGCATTTTCGTAATTTGTTTCTCGTGAATTTACAAAATGAATCTTGGACATTCAGAGTTTTCCCTCCAACTCGCCCCCCTCCCCCGTCTCTGTGTCGCAGTTATTTATTTACCCACAATGCCGCTGACACGTCGGGTATCACACGCTCGTGTCTCGTTGGTAAATATCTCGACACAGCTTGGAACTTCCTCCGTGTCTGACGGCAGAGTTTAAAATGTCCCGACTAAAGAGGAAGATTTACGGCGGATGTGAAACCAGATTTCCCTGAATGTGTAAACAATGAAGACAACCAGAGGTCAGAGGTCAGAGGTCGTGGAGGTCAGGGGTCAGAGCCAGACTGTGGGAATCTGTGTGAACGTGGATATCCAGGTGTTTCATTATTTCTTTTATATTGATATATATATATATATATGAACAATGTGTCAGATTCACACGGCGTGAAAACATTTCTTAAAATATATAAGAAATGGTTACAACGGGTTAAAAATATTATTTCTATGTTGCAGCAGATGAAATATATATTTTTAACCCGACGGTTTGAAGAGTCTGAACATGAAACATGTAATAAATTGATAAAAATGTATTTTCTGTTTATCTTCTAGAGAAATAAAAAGCTGATTTATTTCATATAAGTTGCATCTCAGAACAAATATCATCTTTAGTCCATAAATGTAAATGAGCTTCTCATAAGTTTTAGTTTGATCTGCTCACAAAGCAGCAGCTTGTAAAATAACTTCAGACATCAGCGGCTCGCTTTCAGCTTTGACTCGTTTAAGGACATTTAAAATGTGCAGAAACACAGTTTATCACATAAAGAGTTAACGTCTGTTCACAGCTTTAATCTTCAATAACTCTTTAATAACTCTTTAATAACCGTCGATTCGTTTGTTTATCTCCATCATTATCCTGTGTTGTTGTTAACGCTCTGTGCTCAAGGGAAATACAAACTAATTAGGTAACTAAGTAATGTAACTAACAAGTAACTTAGAAGCAAAGAGGCAAAGTTACTAACCAACTAACAATGTAAATAACTTTAACTTGTAACAAAGCAACTAAACAAGTGACAATGTAAATAAGTTATAACGGTAAGTGAGTAAATAAGTAACTAATTGACCAACAAAATGAATAACAAAGTATCAAAGTAAGTTATAATGTAGAAAACTAACTTTCATAAAAAACTAAATAACTGAAAAATTAAGTGACATTGAAATCTATTTTTGCAAAGTGTCTGAACACGAGCGCTGCTACAGACATCAGTCCGGTTTGTGTTTCACCACCATGTCCGTGATGTAGTTCTGTGTAGTTCTGTGTAGTTCTGTGTAGTTCTGTGTAGTTCTGTGCAGTTCTGTGTAGTTCTGTGCAGTTCTGTGCAGTTCTGTGTATCTGTGTAGTTCTGTGTATCTGTGTAGTTCTGTGTAGTTCTGTGCAGTTCTGTGTAGTTCTGTGTATCTGTGTAGTTCTGTGTAGTTCTGTGTAGTTCTGTGTAGTTCTGTGTATCTGTGTAGTTCTGTGTAGTTCTGTGTAGTTCTGTGTAGTTCTGTGCAGTTCTGTGTAGTTCTGTGCAGTTCTGTGCAGTTCTGTGCAGTTCTGTGTAGTTCTGTGTATCTGTGTAGTTCTGTGTAGTTCTGTGCAGTTCTGTGTAGTTCTGTGTAGTTCTGTGTAGTTCTGTGCAGTTCTGTGTAGTTCTGTGCAGTTCTGTGCAGTTCTGTGTATCTGTGTAGTTCTGTGTATCTGTGTAGTTCTGTGTAGTTCTGTGCAGTTCTGTGTAGTTCTCTGTGTAGTTCTGTGTAGTTCTGTGCAGTTCTGTGTATCTGTGTAGTTCTGTGTATCTGTGTAGTTCTGTGTAGTTCTGTGTAGTTCTGTGTATCTGTGTAGTTCTGTGTATCTGTGTAGTTCTGTGTAGTTCTGTGTAGTTCTGTGTATCTGTGTAGTTCTGTGTATCTGTGTAGTTCTGTGTAGTTCTGTGTATCTGTGTAGTTCTGTGTAGTTCTGTGCAGTTCTGTGTAGTTCTGTGTAGTTCTGTGTATCTGTGTAGTTCTGTGTATCTGTGTAGTTCTGTGTAGTTCTGTGTAGTTCTGTGTAGTTCTGTGTATCTGTGTAGTTCTGTGTAGTTCTGTGCAGTTCTGTGTAGTTCTGTGTAGTTCTGTGTATCTGTGTAGTTCTGTGTAGTTCTGTGTAGTTCTGTGCAGTTCTGTGTAGTTCTGTGCAGTTATGTGTAGTTCTGTGTAGTTCTGTGTAGTTCTGTGCAGTTCTGTGCAGTTCTGTGTAGTTATGTGCAGTTCTGTGTAGTTCTGTGTAGTTCTGTGCAGTTCTGTGTAGTTCTGTGCAGTTCTGTGCAGTTCTGTGTAGTTCTGTGTAAGTCTGTGTAGTTCTGTGTAATTCTGTGTAGTTCTGTGTAGTTCTGTGTATCTGTGTAGTTCTGTGTAGTTCTGTGTAGTTTTGTGTAGTTCTGTGTAGTTCTGTGTAATTCTGTGTAGTTCTGTGTAGTTCTGTGTAGTTCTATGTAGTTCTGTGTAGTTCTGTGTATCTGTGTAGTTCTGTGTAGTTCTGTGTATCTGTGTAGTTCTGTGTAGTTCTGTGTATCTGTGTAGTTCCGTGTAGTTCTGTGTAGTTCTGTGTATCTGTGTAGTTCTGTGTATCTGTGTAGTTCTGTGTATCTGTGTAGTTCTGTGTAGTTCTGTGTAGTTCTGTGTAGTTCTGTGTATCTGTGTAGTTCTGTGTAGTTCTGTGTAGTTCTGTTTATCTGTGTAGTTCTGTGTAGTTCTGTGTATCTGTGTAGTTCTGTGTAGTTCTGTGTAGTTCTGTGTATCTGTGTAGTTCTGTGTATCTGTGTAGTTATGTGTATCTGTGTAGTTCTGTGTAGTTCTGTGTATCTGTGTAGTTCTGTGTAGTTCTGTGTAGTTCTGTGTATCTGTGTAGTTCTGTGTAGTTCTGTGTAGTTCTGTGTATCTGTGTAGTTCTGTGTAGTTCTGTTTATCTGTGTAGTTCTGTGTAGTTCTGTGTATCTGTGTAGTTCTGTGTATCTGTGTAGTTCTGTGTATCTGTGTAGTTCTGTGTAGTTCTGTGTATCTGTGTAGTTCTGTGTATCTGTGTAGTTCTGTGTAGTTCTGTGTATCTGTGTAGTTCTGTGTATCTGTGTAGTTCTGTGTAGTTCTGTGTATCTGTGTAGTTCTGTGTATCTGTGTAGTTCTGTGTATCTGTGTAGTTCTGTGTAGTTCTGTGTATCTGTGTAGTTCTGTGTATCTGTGTAGTTCTGTGTAGTTCTGTGTAGTTCTGTGTAGTTCTGTGTATCTGTGTAGTTCTGTGTAGTTCTGTGTAGTTCTGTGTAGTTCTGTGTAGTTCTGTGTAGTTCTGTGTATCTGTGTAGTTCTGTGTAGTTCTGTGTATCTGTGTAGTTCTGTGTAGTTCTGTTTATCTGTGTAGTTCTGTGTAGTTCTGTGTATCTGTGTAATTCTGTGATATAATTTGTGTTTTGTGTAACTAGCAGTCTAAAGGAGGTCCAGGCGGTGCTGCTGAGGAAGACTCTGTCACAGGGAGGAAGAGGAGACAAGATGGCCGCCCTGCTGATGAAGCACATCGAGAAGGAGAGGAAGAAAGTTCTCCCTGTTACCTCCTCGTCTTCCTCTTCTAACTCGTCATCGTCAGTAAAAAGCAGTGTGAAGACTTTCTACTCTCAGAAGGGCCAGTACAACGTGTACGTCACTGCACCCGGTCAGTGAACGCATCACACACACAATGTAATGTTTACATCTAACAAACTTTACAAACCGACTGTCGTGAAGTTAGTTTAGTGAAACTTCTCAGTTTATTTGTGTCGTACGTTTCATCTACAAGGAACCTCAAAAGTGTTACATGAGAGTTTTAGGATCAGAACTCAAATAAACACATTTAATTCTGATATAAAAAGAGAAACAGTCATAGCAGCTCTGTGAGCTAACATGCTAATGATTAGCAGGTATAATGTTCACCATCTTAGTTTAGCGTGTTAGCATGCTAACATTAGCTCATTTTCAGTGAACACAGGTCCAGCTGATGTGTGTCATTATTTCTGCAGGTAATTTGGTCATAAACTAAAATATTGAAAACATTTAAAGGATATTTAAAGTTATAACAATTAATCCTGAGGGGAACATAAATGTTTGTCCTAAATTTAAAATTTAAATTAAAATAGCATGCTAACATTTGTTTGGATCTTGTTTGCTAGCTCACAGTGAGTTTGGTTAGTTATGTTCAGCTACATACAAAATAAATAACTGTGTCATAATTTAGAAACATTTTCTACCTTTTTAGACATTTTACTTCACTTCACAACACAACAAGCTAGCAAACAAAAAGGCTAACGCTAGCTTGTTTCCAGTTTCTCTGATGGTGCATTCAGGTGTTTCTCAGTTTTTATGTATATACATTAAAACTGAGAAACACCTGAATGCATATTACATATACATATTACATATATATATATATATATATACACACACACATACACATTATTATAATACTTATCATTTTCTTTTCCTGGCAGAAATAGGCTTTTATTAATGTGTATATATATATATATATATATATATACATATACACATATACACATTAATAAAAGCCTATTTCTGCCAGGAAAAGAAAATGATAAGTATTATAATAATCATGGTTTAGTATTCATGTATTTATTTATTATTCTTTGACGTTTGTAAAGGAGGAAATGTTGTGAACTCGAGTGTGTTTCTGAGATTATAATCAGGCCGTGTTCCGACATGTTAACAGCATATTCATCATGCACATACCACAACACTCGGGTCATTATTGTGTGTAATATCTAGCGTGCAGCTGATACGGTGCTGAGAGATAAACTTTCCGACATACGTTGTTGGAAAAAGCAGGTCCGTGTGATTTAATGGAGCAGGAATGTGTCACTGTGAGCTTCAGATAAGGTTTTAATGTTAATACAGTCTCGTAGTTCAGGCCTGATCAGTGTGATTACACTGGAAACACTTCCTGTTATTGTCCGTGTGCAGCGGCTTCAGGACAAAACTGATGGAAGGATGGAAATTCAAATAGAGGTTATTTATCATCTTCACACCAAAACCTTTTAAATGCAACAAAGTAACAAAGTACTTTACTCAACATTTACTTACGTACTTACTTTTATTGTGTCTTTTGGTAACATAAAAAGCGCTCTATAAATAAAATATATCATTATTATTTCCATTTTCTGCATCTTTATACTTGTACTCCACCACAATTCAGAGCCAGATATTGTACTTTTCACTGTACTTTTCACTGCACTTTATTTATTTTAAAACTTTAGTTACTTTGCAAATTCATATTATTAAGTACAAAATATAATAAACTTATAAAAGATGATGTATTGTTATAGATTAAACTACCCTGCAGTATATAAAGTCATTAAAATGAGCTCCAGCTTCACCAGCTGCAACATTAAGGAGATGAACACATGAATGCATCAACAATATAGATACTAAAATAATATTACAAATAAAATAATAAAATAATTGGATAGATGAATAAATAATAATAATATAATACTATAGAACGAAGAGAAAGCAATTACAATTAGCTCCAGCTTTAAAGGCTGCAACACAAAATTAATGATAGTGAAATTAGTCAAAGTTCCCAAAACATTATGAGTATAATTGCAGACAAAAATATTCAAAATATTAATAAAATATCAGACAAAATGTTGCACATTTTTACATGCAAAACACAGTAAAGAAACATAGGAAAGAAACACAGTAAAGAAACACAGTAGAGTACAATAAAGAAACACAGTAGAGGACAGTAAAGAAACACAGTAGAGTACAGTAAAGAAACAAAGTAGAGGACAGTAAAGAAACAAAGTAGAGGATAGTAAAGAAACACAGTAGAGTATAGTAAAGAAACACAGTAGAGTACAGTAAAGAAACACAGTAGAGGACAGTAAAGAAACACAGTAGAGTATAGTAAAGAAACACAGTAGAGGACAGTAAAGAAACACAGTAGAGTACAGTAAAGAAACACAGTAGAGTACAGTAAAGAAACACAGTAGAGTACAGTAAAGAAACACAGTAAAGAAACACAGTAGAGTACAATAAAGAAACACAGTAGAGTATAGTAAAGAAACACAGTAGAGTATAGTAAAGAAACACAGTAGAGTATAGTAAAGAAACACAGTAGAGGACAGTAAAGAAACACAGTAGAGGACAGTAAAGAAACACAGTAGAGGACAGTAAAGAAACAAAGTAAAGAAACACAGTAGAGTACAGTAAAGAAACACAGTAGAGGACAGTAAAGAAACACAGAAGAGGACAGTAAAGAAAAAAAAGGAAGAGGACAGTAAAGAAACACAGAAGAGGACAGTAAAAAAACACAGAAGAGTACAGTAAAGAAACACAGTAGAGGACAGTAAAGAAACACAGAAGAGGACAGTAAAGAAACACAGAAGAGGACAGTAAAGAAACACAGAAGAGTACAGTAAAGAAACACAGTAGAGTACAGTAAAGAAACACAGTAGAGTACAGTAAAGAAACACAGTAGAGTATAGTAAAGAAACACAGAAGAGTACAGTAAAGAAACACAGTAGAGGACAGTAAAGAAACACAGAAGAGGACAGTAAAGAAACACAGAAGAGTACAGTAAAGAAACACAGTAGAGTACAGTAAAGAAACACAGTAGAGGACAGTAAAGAAAAAAGGAAGAGGAGACAGTAAAGAAACACAGTAGAGGACAGTAAAGAAACACAGAAGAGGACAGTAAAGAAACACAGAAGAGTACAGTAAAGAAACACAGTAGAGTACAGTAAAGAAACACAGTAGAGTACAGTAAAGAAACACAGAAGAGTACAGTAAAGAAACACAGTAGAGGACAGTAAAGAAACACAGAAGAGGACAGTAAAGAAACACAGAAGAGGACAGTAAAGAAACACAGTAGAGTATAGTAAAGAAACAAAGTAAAGAAACACAGTAAAGAAACACAGTAAAGAAACACAGTAGAGTATAGTAAAGAAACACAGTAGAGGACAGTAAAGAAACACAGTAGAGTACAGTAAAGAAACACAGTAGAGTACAGTAAAGAAACACAGTAGAGGATAGTAAAGAAACACAGTAAAGAAACACAGTAGAGGACAGTAAAGAAACACAGTAAAGAAACACAGTAAAGAAACACAGTAAAGAAACACAGTAGAGTATAGTAAAGAAACACAGAAGAGTACAGTAAAGAAACACAGTAGAGTATAGTAAAGAAACAAAGTAAAGAAACACAGTAAAGAAACACAGTAAAGAAACACAGTAGAGTATAGTAAAGAAACACAGTAGAGTACAGTAAAGAAACACAGTAGAGTACAGTAAAGAAACACAGTAGAGTACAGTAAAGAAACACAGTAGAGGATAGTAAAGAAACACAGTAAAGAAACACAGTAAAGAAACACAGTAAAGAAACACAGTAAAGAAACACAGTAAAGAAACACAGTAGAGTACAGTAAAGAAACACAGAAGAGGACAGTAAAGAAACACAGTAGAGGACAGTAAAGAAACACAGTAGAGTACAATAAAGAAACACAGTAGAGGACAGTAAAGAAACACAGTAGAGGACAGTAAAGAAACACAGTAGAGTACAATAAAGAAACACAGAAGAGGACAGTAAAGAAACACAGTAGATGACAGTAAAGAAACACAGAAGAGGACAGTAAATAAACACAGAAGAGGACAGTAAAGAAACACAGTAGAGGACAGTAAAGTAACGCAGTAGAGGACAGTAAAGAAACACAGAAGAGGACAGTAAAGAAACACAGTAGAGGACAGTAAAGAAACACAGTAGAGGACAGTAAAGAAACACAGTAGATGACAGTAAAGAAACACAGAAGAGGACAGTAAATAAACACAGAAGAGGACAGTAAAGAAACACAGTAGAGGACAGTAAAGTAACGCAGTAGAGGACAGTAAAGAAACACAGAAGAGGACAGTAAAGAAACACAGTAGAGGACAGTAAAGAAACACAGTAGAGGACAGTAAAGAAACACAGTAGAGGACAGTAAAGAAACACAGAAGAGGACAGTAAAGAAACACAGAAGAGGACAGTAAATAAACACAGAAGAGGACAGTAAAGAAACACAGTAGAGGACAGTAAAGAAACACAGTAGAGGACAGTAAAGAAACACAGAAGAGGACAGTAAAGAGTAGAGGACAGTAAAGAAACACAGTAGAGGACAGTAAAGAAACACAGTAGAGGACAGTAAAGAAACACAGTAGAGGACAGTAAAGAAACACAGAAGAGGACAGTAAAGAAACACAGTAGAGGACAGTAAAGAAACACAGTAGAGGACAGTAAAGAAACACAGAAGAGGACAGTAAAGAAACACAGTAGAGGACAGTAAAGAAACACAGAAGAGGACAGTAAAGAAACACAGAAGAGGACAGTAAAGAAACACAGAAGAGGACAGTAAAGAAACACAGAAGAGGACAGTAAAGAAACACAGTAGAGGACAGTAAAGAAACACAGAAGAGGACAGTAAAGAAACACAGAAGAGGACAGTAAAGAAACACAGTAGAGGACAGTAAAGAAACACAGTAGAGGACAGTAAAGAAACACAGAAGAGGACAGTAAAGAAACACAGAAGAGGACAGTAAAGAAACACAGTAGAGTATAGTAAAGAAACACAGTAGAGGACAGTAAAGAAACACAGTAGAGGACAGTAAAGAAACACAGAAGAGTACAGTAAAGAAACAAAGTAGAGGACAGTAAAGAAACAAAGTAGAGGACAGTAAAGAAACACAGTAAAGAAACACAGTAAAGAAACACAGTAGAGGACAGTAAAGAAACACAGTAGAGGACAGTAAAGAAACACAGTAGAGTACAGTAAAGAAACAAAGTAGAGGACAGTAAAGAAACAAAGTAGAGGATAGTAAAGAAACACAGTAGAGTATAGTAAAGAAACACAGTAGAGTACAGTAAAGAAACACAGTAGAGGACAGTAAAGAAACACAGTAGAGTACATTAAAGAAACACAGTAGAGTACAGTAAAGAAACACAGTAGAGTACAGTAAAGAAACATAGTAGAGTACAGTAAATAAATAAACACAGTAGAGTACAGTAAAGAAACATAGTAGAGTACAGTAAATAAATAAACACAGTAGAGGACAGTAAAGAAACATAGTAGAGTACAGTAAATAAATAAACACAGTAGAGTACAGTAAATAAACACAGTAGAGGACAGTAAAGAAATACAGTAGAGGACAGTAAAGAAACACAGTAGAGGACAGTAAATAAACACAGTAGAGGACAGTAAAGAAATACAGTAGAGGACAGTAAAGAAACACAGTAGAGTACAGTAAATAAACACAGTAGAGGACAGTAAAGAAATACAGTAGAGGACAGTAAAGAAACACAGTAGAGTATAGTAAAGAAATACAGTAGAGTACAGTAAAGAAACACAGTAGAGTACAGTAAATAAACACAGTAGAGTATAGTAAAGAAACACAGTAGAGTACAGTAAATAAACATAGTAGAGGACAGTAAATAAAACACAGTAGAGTATAGTAAAGAAACACAGTAGAGTATAGTAAAGAAACACAGTAGAGTACAGTAAAGAAACATAGTAGAGTACAGTAAAGAAACATAGTAGAGGACAGTAATAACACAGAAGTATAGTACAGTCAGTAGAGGACAGTAAATAAACACAGTAGAGGACAGTAAATAAACACAGTAGAGGACAGTAAATAAACACAGTAGAGGACAGTAAAGAAACATAGTAGAGTATAGTAAAGAAACACAGTAGAGTATAGTAAAGAAACATAGTAGAGGACAGTAAATAAACACAGTAGAGGACAGTAAATAAACATAGTAGAGTATAGTAAAGAAACACAGTAGAGTATAGTAAAGACACACAGTAGAGGACAGTAAAGAAACAAAATAGAGTACAGTAAAGAAACACAGTAGAGGACAGTAAAGAAACACAGTTTAGTCCTCTGAGTGAGTCATTAAGTAATACACATTTTAGCTGTTTTGTGTGTGAGGAGCTGTAATTAAGTGTTTTTACTTCGTTCCACCGTTCATGTTTATATTTGTTCTGCCTCAGTGTGTGTGTCTGTGTGTGTTTTTGTGTGTGTGTGTGGGTGTGTTTGTGTCTGGACATGAGCTCATAGACAGCAGCAGTAACAACCAGCCTCTATTCCACATAAACGCCACCCGGCCGGCTGCTGTTGCCCCTGAGGAGGGTCCGGCGGGGGGAGGGTGGATTCGCTTAGTGACTTTGATGGATGAAGATTTGTTTCCATGGTGGAGTAAACAGTCGTTACCTCTCCCTTATAAAGCCGGTCTGCTGACGACCTTGTACCCTCGTGAGCAAGAAATAATTCTAATCTTTATTTTAGGGATAAATCTGTATTTTCTTTATTGGATTTTCAAAATACAAAACTACACCAACAAATAAAGAATGAAGCCGATTTAACACAATGACGGTGTAACTACAACTCAAGGGTCCGTCATGATCCCACGTGTTCCCTGAGCGACGTGTTCCCACAGACTTCTCTGTAAATCAGACATCAGAAATATATATTTTGAAGTCACAGAATTTGGTCCATTCGGTCCCATAACACTAAAGTCTAAATTATTATGATTTTATCCCCATTGAAGTTAGTGACTTCATGCACCACTGAGCAGCTTCCAACCTGGTCGCTTTTACAACAACACACTGGTTTCTAATTACAGTCTCTATCACAGCCGTCAGAGGAAAACGTTTCTTCATGGATGAACTTTGAGCGTTGGGACTTTGTCGTGTTGAAACAGGAGACGAACACAAAGTTGGAAACACTTTCATCAGAAGATGTTTTATGTTGTGTTGCTGCAGAATGAAGGTTTCACTTCACTAGAACTTAAAGGACACGTTCACGCGGCTCAGTGGGCGTTGGGCTCGATACGACATGAAGACAAACTGACCACCTTAATAAATATGTTTACAGCTTTGTACAAAAAACAGTTTGGTCTCTATAGCTGACATGAAACCTGTATATACAACTCACTTGATTGATATCTTATAGTTACGCATACTTCAGGGTGTGGCCAATTTATTTGCTCAGCTCCACCAACGATCTGCCTCTTTGCCCAGTGTGTGTGTGTGTGTGTGTGTGTGTGTGTGTGTCTAAATTCCTCTGTTGATTTAAAGCCTCTCTCTGTTCTCCCCCTCGTCCCCCTTTAACCCTGATCAGTTATATAAATGTGTGTGTGTGCGTGTGCGTGTGCGTGTGTGTGTATGAAGAAAGGGACACCGCACGACGGAGGTTAAAGTAGCTTTTGCTCCCCCAAAATTAAGATTAATTTTAGACACAGAGATTTCTTTTTTACATAAATAACTTTCATACAGTGTAAATAAAACAAAACGAAGAACATGCAATAACGTTTTGGTTCCAATTCGACCCGATGCGTTAATTAAGTTCAGGGTGAAAGTTGGGCCAAAGCAGCTAAAGGAACAGACGCAACAACCCCTGCAGACTTAGTGAGTGTGTGTGTGTGTGTGTGTGTGTGTGTGTGTGTGTGTGAATAAAGTTATTGTTAGTTCAGAGCTGAGTGGACTTAAAGAGCTCACATCAGCTCACAAACACAACTAAACTAATCCCCTGAAGAATCCCTCTCACCTCCACAGCTGTCAATCACTCTCATTGCTGCCCACGACTTAACCTTTGACTGGTTAAGGCCAAAAGACAGACACACACACACACACACACACACACACACACACACACACACACACACACACACACACCAGAGTCTTGAAGCAGATTCGGGCCGCCACTGGTAGCCACTGAAGGGAGCGGAGAAGCGGTGTAGTGTGGGAGAACTTGGGTATATTGAAGACCAGTCAGGCTGCTGCATTCTGGATGAGCTGTAGAGGTCTGATGGCACATGCAAGCAGTCCAGCGAGGAGGGAGTTGCAGTAGTCAAGGCGTGCGATGACAAGAGCCTGAACAAGAACCTGCGTCGCCTTCTGTGTCAGTAGGGGACGTATCCTCCTGATGTTGTATAGAGTGCATCTGCAGGAGCGGGTTGTTGCAGCGATGTTGGGACCGAAGGACAGGTGGTTGTCCAGCGTCACACCCAGATTCCTTGCAGTCAGAGTCGGGGAAACAACAGAGGTGCCGATGTTAATGGTAAGGTCTTGGATGGGAGAGCCCTTACCTGGAAGGAAAAGGAGCTCGGTCTTGTCAAGGTTGAGTTTCAAGTGATGTGCGGCCATCCACCGAGAGATACCAGCCAGACAAGCCGAGATCCGTGCCTCCACCTGGGTTTCAGATCTGGAAAAAGACAGAATCAGTTGAGTGTCATCTGCGTAGCTGTAGTAGGAGAAACCGTGAGAGTGAATGACAGAGCCAATTGAGTTGGTGTACAGTGAAAAGAGGAGAGGCCCCAGGACAGAGCCCTGAGGTACCCCGTTGGTGAGTTGACAAGGGTCCGACAGAGCCCCTCTCCAAGTTACCCTGCAGGTGCGATCCTTTAGGTAGGATGCGAGCAGGGAGAGAGCAGAGCCTGAGACTCTCAGTTCTTAGAGGGTGTGGAGGAGGATCTGGTTGTTCACTGTGTCAAACGCAGCAGAAAGGTCCAGAAGGATGACAACAGAGGAGAGGGAGGCTGCTCTAGCAGCGTGGAGTTCCTCAGTGACAGTGAGAAGGGCAGTCTCAGTTGAGTGGCCCGCCTTGAAACCAGATTGGTGCTGATCAAGAAGGTTGTTCTGGTGAAGGTAAGACCAGAGTTGATAAAAGACTGCACGCTCAAGTGTTTTGGAAAGAAAAGAAAGAAGAGAGACAGGTCTGTAGTTGTTGACTTCAGAGGGATCGAGTGAGGGTTTCTTTGAGAGAGGGTTCACTCTTGCCTCCTTAAGATGGGAGTTCTTCTCTCCTCCTCTGCTCAGAGATCCTCCTGCACGCTGTTCGGCTGCCGCTAACATTTGTCAGCTCGTTTCTCTGAGAATTTAAGATCCAGACGTCCGAGGACTAAAATCCTTCATCCTTCAAATATAGAGTTAAAAACACCAATATGTAGAAAGTGTCTTAAAACTGGACAAACAGTCAGTTTATGAAGCTTCTGGCTACAAACACAACGCTGCTCAAAGGGGAGACGACGCCATGACAGGAGAGAGAGGAAACGTTACCTTCAGGAACATTACACATGTCTCTCTCTCACTACATATACAACACAGGACTGATGACACCATGACAGGAGAGAGAGGAAACGTTACCTTCAGGAACATTACACATGTCTCTGTCTCACTACATATACAACACAGGACTGATGAAACCATGACAGGAGACAGAGGAAACGTTACCTTCAGGAACATTACACATTTCTCTGTCTCACTACATATACAACACAGGACTGATGACACCATGACAGGAGAGAGAAACGTGGGAGTAACTGATATAAGTCACTTTACAGTGAAGTTTTAGAAGTT
Organism: Cottoperca gobio; assembly: GCF_900634415.1. NCBI lineage: Eukaryota > Metazoa > Chordata > Actinopteri > Perciformes > Bovichtidae > Cottoperca > Cottoperca gobio. The sequence goes on along the minus strand of NW_021166787.1, from coordinate 3,204 downwards.
TCTTCCAGCTCTGCAGTCAGGAGCTACTTTTAGCTGCAAGATGTTTTGTGAATCTTGGTCCCTGAAACCCAAAGAAGGGTTGCATCATCAGACAGAGAGAGATAGACTTTTTTAGATTTTTCAAAAAACACTATTTACAAAAATAAATGTAAACTCACAAACAGTTTACAAATAAAGTGCAAAGAAAATCCCTTTCTGTTTTAAAATACATATCTCTATATATACATATATATATATATACACACACACACACACACACATCATTTTCTTTTTTTATCTAACCAAAAATTGTGCAACTCACCCTTATCAATAAAACAAACAATATTCTTGAAACACCAACGCTGTTTAAAAGTCTCTAAATCGTCACTATGTTTAAAAAATCGAAAAAAACTTGAGCTAGAGTCTGGCCCTGATGTTACAGAGCCATATTGCTTTGGCCTCCTGCCCTTCTCTGTTCTCTACGGTGTTCCTCCTGCTCAAATAAATCGGCAGTTTTGCTTCTCCTGATAGGAAATTTAGGAGCTGCCACTTTTCTTTGTTTGCCTTTTTGTAGGCAGCTCCCATGATAAAAACACTCTCAATAAAAACTACATCAAAGAGACTAAAAACCAATGTTAAAAGAGAGAAGAAACTTGTGAGTCTCTCACGCTCGCTAAAAACATGGAAAACAGTCTTGCGGAGATTACAAAATGGAAACAGCAGGATTAATAACAGAAATAAAAGCATTTGAGGCGATAGCACCATGTAAAATCCTCCACTGAAGGTCGGTAGTCCGCTTTTTGAGGGGAGGTTTATATAAAATCCTCCACTGTGGGCCTGGTCCGCTTTCTCCACCAAGTCTGCTGCTCCACACAGTGGAGGGTCTGCTGCACAGGCCTTTTCTGTTTATACTTTTGACACAGTTAGAATTGTTTTGTCGGCTCTGTGCTGCGACAGTTTTTCCGGATTAATGACCTTGAGCAGGGGGCAGGTCAGTTCTCCCAGCCCTGGGCTCAGGTAGACTTCAGGAAAGGGGTCCGCTGGGTCTGGATCAGCCTCTCCCTGGCTGTATGTGGTTAGGAGGGTCCTCTCTTCTCCAGAGAGCCTCTGGCTCCAGAGCTGCAGGATTCTTTGAGCCACCCGGACAGAGTTCAGACCCAGCAGAGAGCCCAGGGCCCGGGCATCAGTCAGCGCCGGCCCCACTGCATCCACCAGCTGCTACAGGGAGAGGGTCTTGGACCTGCGCAGAGCCACCATCAGGCCGGGTGTGACGTTGCTGCTGACGTCCAGCCTGGCTCCGTGGATCAGTGGCTCCTTCAACAACCAGTACAGAGAGTCAGAAATTGGGCAGCCCACTCAACTTTAGAAATTTAGAATCAGTTAAAAACAGAGCAGTATCCAGCCCCAGGTTACTCACGCGTCTGAGGATACAGCTGGCCACGTCTCTCCAAACCAAATCAGCCGGACCTGTGAGATATTTTTGTAAAAACTGGAGTCTAAAAGTGGCTGCTCTGGATAAAAACAGCACCCCTTGTGGCACCCAGTGTAGACCATCCCAAAAGAAATCCACCATTTGCTTCTGTATTTTGGCTAACAGGCCTGAGGGAGGGTCTACACAGGTCAGACGGTGCCACAGTTGGGATGCCACAAAGTTGTTTAAAAACCAAAACCCTACCTTTAAAAGACATCTGAGGGAGCAGCCATTTCCACTTGGAAAGCTTTCCCTCAATCTGTTCAGTGACGTTTTCCCAGTTCTTCTGGACAATATTTTCTTTACCTAAAAATACACCAAGATATTTAAATTCGTCTGTTCTCCAGGTGAGGCTCTGGGGAAGAACTGGGAGACCGCCACGCCACTCACTGACAGCGAGGGCCTCCATTTTTTTCCAATTCACCCTTGCCGATGCTACACTAAAACTACTCACAATATTGATTAAAATGTCTTCTAACAATAACAATGATGTCATCTGCATAAGCTGATAAAACAATTTTGCCAGACCTTGCAAATTGGAGCGTATTTTTCTGAGGAGAGATTCAAGGGAGAGCGCATAGAGCATTCCTGACAGAGCACAGCCCTGCCAGACGCCTCTACACACTCTAAAAGGAGCACACAGATTACCATTGAACTTCAGCACACTCTCAACTTCACTGTACAACACCTTGATCTTAGCTATGAAAACAGGGCTGAACCCAAACTTCTCCATCACCTTCCAGAGGAAGTTGTGCTCAACCCGGTCGAAAACTTTTTCCTGATCTAGAGAAATCAGACCAGTATTAATGATCAATGAGCTGGAGACCTCCAAAACATCCCAAATTAGGCAAACATTGTCTACCATGGACCTGCCGGGTACACAGTAGGTCTGGTCCCGGTAGATGACCTGCTCCATAGCCCTCCCCAGCCTGGTGGCCAGCGCCTTGGACAGAAGCTTGTAATCCACACACAGCAAAGACGCAGGACGCCAGTTACCGATGTCCTGCAGGTTTCCTTTCTTAGGCAGTGTTATTACTGCCCTACGGCAGGACATCGGCATGGAACCAGAGGCTAGACTCTCGTTAAAAACAGCGAGGACATCTGTTCCTAAGATGTCCCAGAATTCCTTAAAAAACTCAACTGTGAGGCCGTCGATACCGGGAGCTCGCCGTCCCTGCATACCCTGCAGGGCGGCCTGTAACTCCCACATACTCAACGGCCCCTCGAGCTGTGAGTTGGTCTCCTCGGAGACCTGAAGTAGTGCATCACATAACTCCTTTAAAATTGTTTCCTCTTCCCTATACTCACTCGAGTAGAGGGAGGAATAAAAGCTCACAGCTCGCCTTCTTATCTGGCTTGGTTGCGTCATTTCTTGCCCTGTGTCAGAGCAGTGAGTGGATTACTCTCTTCTGTCCGTTCTTTTTCTCCAGGCCGAAGAAGAAGCTAGAGGGAGCATCCATCTCGGTGGCGTTTTGAAACCGGGACCGGACCAGTGCACCCTGTACTTTAACGTCTAGCAGGTCGGCTAGAGCCATTTTCTTAATTTTGAGGATTTCAATATATCCTCGATCTCCTGTGGACTCACTAATTCTTTCTAGTTCCACTATATCACCCTCCAGGTCTTTCATATATCTGGTGATGTCTTGTGTAACATTGGGGGTGTGCTGTTGACAAAACATTTTTATTTCAGTCTTACCAAGATCCCACCACTGCCTAAGACTGCTAAAATCACACTTCCTCTGTCTAATAACACT